>NC_064856.1:31556505-31799005 GCF_024139225.1 Suncus etruscus | reverse complement strand
TTTTCTTTTCCCATTAATTAATTTTTAAATTCTTTTTTTTTGTGTGTGTGTGTGTTTTTTTTTGTGTTTTTTTGGGTCACACCCGGCAGTGCTCAGGGGTTATTCCTGGCTCCAGGCTCAGAAATTGCTCCTGGCAGGCACGGGAGACCATATGGGACGCCGGGATTTGAACCGATGACCTTCTGCATGAAAGGCAAACGCCTGGGCCCGGAGAGATAGCACAGCGGCGTTTGCCTTGCAAGCAGCCGATCCAGGACCAAAGGTGGTTGGTTCGAATCCCGGTGTTCCATATGGTCCCCCGTGCCTGCCAGGAGCTATTTCTGAGCAGACAGCCAGGAGTAACCTTTGAGCACCGCCGAGTGTGGCCCAAAAACCAAAAACCAAAAACAAACAAACAAACAAAAAAAGAAAGGCAAACGCCTTACCTCTATGCTATCTCTCCGGCCCCTTAAATTCATTATTAATACATACATGTATTCTCTTTGCAAATGTTCTAAAATGTTGGAACCAGATTGATAGTCCAGCAGGTATGGATTTTGCCTTGCAAATAGCTAACCTAGGTTGGATCCCCAACATCCTATATGGTCCCCTAGCCCACCAGGAGTGATTCCTGAGTGCAGAGTAAGCCTTAAGCATTGCTGATTGTGGCCAACAACAACAGATATACTAAAGTTTAGTATATCAGCGACAATTTAGCTGAAGTTCCTTTGATGACCACCTTCTTGTCCAATTCGCTGCCACCACCACACCCACACACCCATGGAAACCTCAGCCCTCTGTTTGAAACATCGAACCTTTCAGAACCTTCCTTTTCCAGACATATTCACCCCCAGAACTGCCCCTGGGAGAATATGGAGCCGGGTTTCTATACTCTCTGTGTTTGGTCTGGCCACTTGCTCTAATCACATAAAAACAGACTTGTCCTAGGCCCATCTTCCTCTTTAATCCTGGGAGATACATATCTCTTCTTGGCAGAAGAGGGAGCATAACCACCAGTGCTGGAGGTTACTTTTGGAAATGCTCTATGTAGTGCTAGCTACCAAACCAGATCCAATATTTCTATGTTTTGGACATCTCCCATAGCCCTGTTCATTGGAAATTTTATGATTTGGGTCTTTACAGTTTTTCTCTTACCACAATGGCACTTGTGCCCAGGGAACTCACTGTTCATCACTGTTTTGAAAGTGACTGTGATCCAGAGCAACAGGCAATAGAGAGGCCAGTACGTCTGGCACCTTAAATGCAGGAGCCCAAGAAGCCAGTGGATTCTTCTGGGTTAACTGTGCCTGTAGGGAGAGAGGTACAAGGGAAAAGACCAGAGAGTTCAAACCCTGTCCCACCAGCTTTGGAATTGAGCAAAGCCTGTTCTAGGCATGTTCACCCACCCCGCCTGGGAGAGGGGATATGAATGATTCTGGGCCCATACTGTGAGGCCTCTCTCTGACAACAGGGAGCCCTCTAGAGAGGTGAACACTCACACTGGTGAATGTTTGGCCTGGAGCTCAGTGGTCCAGCACTTGCATTTGTTTGTTTGTAAATGAACCACACCGAGTGGCACTCAAGGGCTACTTCTAACTCAGTTCTCAGAAATCACTCCTGGTATTCTAGGGGACCATGTGGGATGCTGGGGATGAGACCCAACCTCTGGTTGCCACGTGAAAGGCAAATACCCTACCTGCTGTGCTATTGTTCTCACCTCTTGCAATTTTTGTTTTTGTTTTTTGTTTTGTTTTGTTTTTGGCATAGCTCCTGAGAGGCTCGGGGGACCACATGGGATACAGGGATTCAAACCAGGGTCTGTCCTGTGTTGACCACATGCAAGGCAAACACCTTACTGCTGTGATATAGCTCTGGCCCCTCTTGCAATTTTTTATTTTTTTAAAAAGAGCCAGGGACGGAGGGGGGGGGGAGGGGGCGGAGAGATAGCACAGTGGTAAGGCATTTGCCTTAGATGCAGAAGGACATCCCATATGGTCCCCCCAAGCCTGCCAGGAGCAATTTCTGAGCATAGAGCCAGGAGTAACTCCTCCTGAGCGCTGCCGGGTGTGACCCCCCCCTCAAAAAAAGAGCCAGAGACCAGAGGAATAGCACAGCGGTAGGGTGCTTGCTTTGCACACTGTCAATCCAGGATAGCCCTTGGTTCGATCCCCGGCATCCCATATGGTCCCCCAAGTCAGGAGCGATTTCTGAGCACATAGCCAGGGGTAAACCCGGAGTGTCACAGGATGTGGCCCAAAAAAAGCAAAAAAAAAAAAAAAAAAAAAAAAATCAAATAAAATAAGAGGCTGGAGCCGTGGCACAAGCCATAAGGCATTGCCTTGCACACGCTAGCCTAGGACTGACTGCAGTTTGATCCCCCGCATCCCATATGGTCCCCAAGCCAGGAGCGATTTTTGAGTGCATAGCCAGGAGTAACCCCTGAGCATCACTGGGTATGGCCAAAAAACCTAAATAAATAAATAAATAATAAAATAATAAATTAAAAAGAGTCAAGTGAAGGGATCAAAGTGATAGTACAATGGGTATTTCATTTGCCTTACGCACAGATTATATATGGTCTTCCAAGTTTGCCAAAAGTGAATTCCAAGTACAGAGCCAGATGTGAGCCTTGAGTGCTGCTGGATCTGGCCCCAGACCAACGACAATAGCAACAACAATAATAAAGAGCTGAGTGAGTGGAGGCTGGAATGACAGCACAGTGGTAGGGCATTTGCCTTGCACGCGGCTGACCCAGACAGACCTGGGTTTACTCTCTGGTCCCGTATGGTCCCCCAAGCCAGGAGTGCATAGCCAGGAGTAATCCCTGAGTGTTGTCACCGTGTGTGGCCCCCCCAAAAAAAAGGGAGGGCCTGGGGCCGGGTAGGTGGCGCTGGAGGTAAGGTGTCTGCCTTGCAAGCGCTAGCCAAGGAAGGACCGTGGTTCGATCCCCCGGCGTCCCATATGGTCCCCCCCAAGCCAGGGGCAATTTCTGAGCACATAGCCAGGAGTAACCCCTGAGCGTCAACCGGGTGTGGCCCAAAAACAAAAACAAAAACAAAAAAAAAAAAAAAAGGGAGGGCCTAAGAGATAGCATGGAGGCAAGGCATTTGCCTTGCATGCATTAGGTTGGTGGTTCGAATCCCGGCATCCCATATGGTCCCCTGAGCCTGCCAGGAGGGATTTGTAAGTGTGGAGCCAGGAGTAAAGCCTGGGCGCTGCCGGGTGTGACCCAAAAACCAAAAAAATAAATAAATAAATAATAATAATAATAATAATAATAATAATAATAATAATAATAATAATGCTTTACTAATGAACCAAAATGCTTTTTTTTTCCTTTGGTTTTGTTTTTATTTTGGTTTTTGGGTTGCTCCTGGCAGGGTCGGGGGACCATATGGGATGCTGGGATTCGAGCCACTGTCCTTCTGCATGCAAGGCAAACACCCTACCTCCATGCTATCTCTCCTAATGAACCAAATTGCTAACCTGAGCACTTGCTTTGCATGTGTGAGGTCCTGAGTTTGATACCCACCACCATAAAATAATGTATCTATGTTATTAAAATAATATCACAATAGGGGTTTTATTTATTTATTATATTATTATAATAACATCACAATAAAGGTTGCAGAGATAGTACAGTGAGTAGGGCATTTGTCTTGCACGTGGCCAACACAGACTCAATCTTTGGCTCAATCTCTGAGCACTTTCATGAGTGATCCCTGAGTACAAAGCTAAGAGTAAAACTTAAGCATTGCCACATGTGGTCCAAAGTCAAACAAGGGGCCGGAGTGATAGCACAGTGGTAGGGTGTTTGCCTTGCATGCAATCAATCCGTACGGAACCGGGTTTGATCCCTGGCATCCCATATGGTCCCTCGAGCCCACCAGGAGCAATTTTTGAGAGCAGAGCCAGGAATAATTAACGGCTGAGCACCACTAGGTGTGGCCCAAAACCAAAAAAAGAAAAAGTCAAACAAAATTATACATAATAAATATTGCATATATAAATATATATTACACATAAATATTACATATATAAATATTACATATATAGTTATGTTCCTTTACCCCATAGGATAACAGGTGTCCCACTTGGACTTTTCAAAGTTCATGCTGGCATCTCTACCTGGCACTAAAATAATAAACGCTTTATAAAAAAAATTGCAGTTTGTACACCAGCTGAATGTGGGGACCCAAAGCACTGAAGGGGTGACTTTCTAGGGGCTAATCCAGGCGCCATCCCAGGCTTTTCCCACTCACTCCAAGCTGACAATTAATAGGAGCCAGGAAGAAGGGCTAAGTACCAATTCCCTCTCTCCTGGCACTCCAAACATCTGAAGGCCAACCCTTTGCTAATTGCTGTCTAGACAGTTTATGGTGGCAATAAGATCAAAACCCAGAATCCTAAGGTTTGTGGTATGAATCGTGCAGACTAAACAATTGTTTTATTGCATTTACAGAGAACTTGATTTATCATGTCACCCTGTAATAAAATTCCTTCATGGTTTATCCAAAATAATTTTGCTCCTTTTACACTATTCTGTGATAACCCCACCTCTCCAGGCTGCAACAATATATCCTCAAAGTTAAACAGCTTCTTATCAGATCTCTTGTCATTGAAGCCTGGTTTCAACAGTGCCTGGCAGGGTGGTCTTTGTCACCCATTGGCAGAGTCACTTCTACCCACACCTGGACCTGTGGCAGTCTTCAGACCCCACTTGGCTAGTTTGCTAGCCACGACCTGGTGAAAGACTCCACAAGCTCTGCCAGGAGTTACTCCTGAGCACAGAGCCAGGAGTGAGCCCTGAGCACCAACAGGTGTGCCCCACCAACCAGATCCTGGATCAGATGGACCAAGCATTGGGATCTGTGGTGTGCCTTGAAGCAGCTCCACTAGCCTTGCTGGCATTTCTGCATCCCACTTCAATGCCTCAGTGCTCATCCTGGCTGGCCTCATCTCACAAATGCACAGCCATGAATGCCCCTGACACATACAAGCTCCAGGTCACACATGCACTTGATTGCCAGTGATTGGGGTTAGAGAGATAGTAGTACAACTGGTAGGGCAACTGCCTTGCACATAGCCAATCCAAGTCTGATCCTAGGAACCCCATATGGTCCTCTGAGCACCACTTGCAGTAAGATCTGAGCACTGCTAGCTGTGATTTTCTCCATACTACTCCCACAAGAAATGGTGCCAGTGATAGAGATTATGCCCAGGGCTCTGAGGCACTTGTCTTACAAGCAGTTGATCCCCAGCACTACATATGGTCTCCTGAACACTACCAGGAATCATGCCTGAGCATAGAAACAGGAATGACCACTGAGCATTCTTAGCTGTGGTCCAAACAAAGCAAAACGTAAATAAAACAAAACAAAGAACCCCGCCTCCATCAACAAGGCTTGCTCCCCTCTTTATCCTTCCTGTTTTTTTGTTTTTGTTTTTGTTTTTTACTTCTGGCTCTGCTCAGAAATTGCCCCGGCAGACTCGGGGACCATATGGAATCAAACCACCATAGGACATGGGTTGGCAGCATGCAAGACAAACACCCTACCACTGTGCAATCTCTCCAGCCCCACTTTTATCTTTCCTTTAACTTTTTTTGTTAATAATATCTTTATTTAGGGGCCGGAGAGATAGCATGGAGGTAGGGCATTTGCCTTGCATGCAGAAGAACTGTAGTTCACATCCTGGCATTTCGTATGGTCCCCTGAGCCTGCTGGAGTGATTTCTGAGCACCAGGAGTAACCCCTGAGCACTGCAGGGTGTGGACCCCCCCCCAAAAAAAAATCTTTATTTAAACACCTTGATTACAAACTTTTTTTTTCTGGTCTTTGGGTCAAACCTCGCAGCGCTCAGGGGTTATGCTCAGAAATCGCTCCTGGCAGACTCAGGGGACCACCATCCAAACGCCCTACCTCCATGCTATCTCTCCGGGCCCCATAATTACAAACTTTTTTTTTTTTTTTTTGGCTTTTGGACCTACCTGATGGGGTCACTCCTGGCTCTGCACTCAAAAGTTACTCCTGGCAGCCTCAAGGAACAATATGGGATACCAAGGATTGGACCTGGGTCAGTCACATGCAAGGCAAACACCCTACCTACTGTACTATCACACCAGCTTCCTTCCTTTAATGTCTGACAACCACCAATTGATCAGCATTCTGTCTCCCTAAATTGACTCTCTAAATTTTTTTTAGGGAGAGAATCAAGTACTGGAGAGAGAGTGCAGTGGCTAGGGCATTTGCCTTGAATGCAACTAACCAGAGTTCTATCCCCAGTATCCCATTTGGGTCCCAGAGCCCACCAGGAGTGATTCCTGAGTGCAAAGCCAGAAGTAAGCCCTGCCTTTGCTGGATGTGGCCCCAAAACAAACAAATAAGCAAAAGGAATCAGAATGTGTGATCATCTGTGACTAGCAGCACTCAGCATCCTGTTTCTAACATATCACATTATAACAGGACTCAGGTCTGCATTTCTTTCTGTGGCTGAGTCAAATTCTGGTGCTTATGTAGAAATGTTTTGGGGGCCACGCCTGATGTTGCTCAGGTACTATCCCTGGCTCTGTGCTCAGGATTGACCCCTGGTGGTGCTCTGGGGTATCATATGCAATTCTGGGGATCTAAACAGGGTTGGGTACATGCAAGGCAAGCGCCTTAACTTTTGGGAAACTATGATCAGGTGTGATATGTATACATGTACTTGTCTTTGAGCATTTGTTTTCTATTTTAATGAGCAAAGACCTCTAAGTGGAATTGCTGATTAAGTAGTAATTTTCTAGTTACCTAGCTTTTTGAGGAACCACCGAGCTATTTGAGGGTTTTGTTTGTTGTGTTTGGGATCATGCCAGGGATTACACCTAGACCTTACACACAGAAGACAAGTGCTCATGGGCTGAGTGACATTTCAGGCTCCCTCAGTTTTTTTATTTGTCTGTTTGTTTTTTGGGTTACACCCGGCAGCATTCAGGGGTTACTCCTGGCTCTATGCTCAGAAATTGCTCCTGGCAGTCTCCAGTGACCATATGGGATCCCGGGATTTGATCACTGACTTTCTGCAAGCAAGGCAAATGCCCTACCTCCATGCTATCTCTCCGCCCCTAGTTTTGTTTTGTTTTTCTCAGCACAACTTTCTGCATTCCTCTAACACTTGACAGGGTGCCAGTTCTTTCTACAGCCCTCCCACTGCTTACTGTTTTCTAGTTCTTTGGATTTAGGTAATAATGAAACAGATAATATAAAACAGGGAACAAATGGTTCTTTCCAGTTTTGCTTTGTGTTTCCCAACTGGCCAATCATCATTGGTTGTCAAGAAATTTTTTTATGGGGGCCAGAGAGATAGCATGGAGGTAGGGCGTTTGCCTTGCATGCAGAAGGACGGAGGTTGGAATCCCAGCATCCCATATGGTCCCTTGAGCCTGCCAGGAGCGATTTCTGAGCCTAGAGCCAGGGGTAACCCCTGAGTGCTGTTGGGTGTGACCCAAAAACCAAAAACAAAAAAAAGAAAGAAAGAAATTTATTTATAAATTTATGGGAGATTGTCTTTAAAAAAAAAAGTATCTTACTGTTCCGGTGGGGTGGGGTGGGCTTGAGCCACACCTTGCTTTGCTCAGAGGAACATATGAGGTGTCGGGGATTGAACTCAGGATGGCAGCCTACAAAGCAAACACTTGACCTGCTGCCCGATGGTTTCAGCTCCACCTGGTTTATACTGTGATGGGTTGTTGAGTTCTAAAAGTTCTTCATATATTCTGGAGGCCAGAGGCTTCTTGGATGGTGATTCAAAATCATTTTCTCAGACCAGAGAGATAGCACAGCGGTAAGGCGCTTGCCTTGCAAGCAGCCAATCCAGGCCCGATGGTGGTTAGATTGTGGTTAGAATCTCGGCATCCCATACGGTTCCCAGTGCCTGCCAGGAATGATTTCTGAGCACAGAGCCAGAAGTAACCCATGAGCACCATTGGGTGTGACCCAAAACCCAAAAACCAACCCCCACCGCCAAAAAAAGAATCATTTTCTCTCAATGGGGGTCATCATTTACCTTTCTTCATATTGTTTTAGATTTTTGTTTTGTTTTTTGGGGGGTAGTATACCCAGAAGTGCTGGAGAACCTCAAGGTTGTAATAGGGAGTCATGTGGTACAAGGATTGAACCAGCCTTATACACTGCAAGCATTTTACCTCTCTTCTTTCTCCCTAGCCCCCATAATGTTGTTTGAGAGGGGGAGCATTCCTGGTGGGACTCAGGGGTTTTTCCTCACTCTGTACTCAAAGGTCAATCCTGGCAGTGTTCAGGAGACTATATGTGGTAATGGGTTTGGCTGCATGCAAGGCAAATGCCTACCCCCAGTACTTTCTCTCTGCCCTCCATACTGAGTTTTTTATTTTGTTCTTATTTTAGGGGGGCACACCCAGTCATTCCTGAATACAGAGCTATGAGTAACACCCAAGCACCACCTGGTGTGGCTCAAAAACCAAAAAAAAGAGAGAGAGAGAGAGAAAATAAAGAGCATACATAAAATTGGGGGCCCCATGCTGAAAACTAGTACTTCTCCAAGTAAGGGAAGTGACAGATAACCTGCAATGCCACTAATAAAGAAAACAAGTCCCGAGACCTCAAGCACTAGGATGAATTTCCAGAGGATTCTATAGGGGAGGGGAATCAGTAATCCCCCAAGGGTACAGATTATATGATCCGACTTATGTCATGTCTTTGAAATGAAGAAAACTAGAAATACAGAAGTGAAGTAGCCTGGGGTTAAGGAGTGGGTAGGAGTGGAAATGGTGGGTGTGACATAGGGTGGGAAATACTGGAAATATTCTGTCTCTTTTTCACTCTCTGTCTCTTTGTCTCTTGTTTTTTTGTTTTTTGGTTTTTTTTTTTTTTTTTTTTGGTTTTTCGGGCCACACCCATTTGAGGCTCAGGGGTTACTCCTGGCTAAGCGCTCAGAAATTGCCCCTGGTTTGGGGGGGACCATGTGGGACGCCGGGGGGATCGAACCTCGATCCTTCCTTGGCTAGCACTTGCAAGGCAGACACCTTACCTCCAGCGCCACCTCGCCGCCCCTGTCTCTTTGTCTCTGTCTCTCTCCCTCTCTTCCTCCTCTCCTCCCACTATCTTGTCTTCTCTCTGTCCTCCCCCTCTCTCACTATCCTTTGTTCACTCTCTCTTTCTCTCCCCCCCTTTCTGCTTCCACCCTCTTTCCTCCTGTTATTCTCTCTTCTATGTTTCTCTGTCTCTATCTTTGTCTGTCTGTCTGTCTGTCTGTCTGTCTGTCTGTCTGTCTGTCGTCTGTCTGTTTTTTGAGCCATAGCTGGTGGCGTTCAGGGCTTATTCCTGGTTCTCTGCTTAGGGATCACTCAAGTTTCAGAAGTCAGGGATTAAATACAGGTCTGCCTCATGCAAGGCAAGCACCTTACCTGCTGTGCTATGGCTTCAGCTCCAAAAATAATACTCTTTTGATTGAATCAACACCCCATCTAGCTGTGATATGGAAGTGATCTATTTTTCTTTTTCTTTTTTTTTTTTTTTTGTGGTTTTTGGGTCACACCCGGCAGTGCTCAGGGGTTATTCCTGGCTCCAGGCTCAGAAATTGCTCCTGGCAGGCACGGGAGGACCATATATGGGACGCCGGGATTCGAACCGATGACCTCCTGCATGAGAGGCAAACGCCTTACCTCCATGCTATCTCTCCGGCCCCTCTATTTTTCATTTGTTTTTTTTTTTGGGGGGGGGAAGGAGGGTCACACCTGGCAGCACTCAGGGGTTACTCCTGGCTCCATGCTCAGAAATCGCTCCTGGCAGGCTCAGGGGACCATATGGGATGCCAGGATTTGAACCAATGACCTTCTGCATAAAAGGCAAACGCCTTACCTCCATGCTATCTCTCTGGCCCCTATTTTTCACTTTTTTGAAGTTGAATTTTAAAGGATGTCAACAGTAAGGGGACTAAGTGAATTACAGGGGTCTCTGCATTTCCCTACATTTATCTCAAAATGGAAGTTTAAGTAAAATACATATATTCAGGACTAAGGAACTAGTACAGGGGTAAAGGCACTTGTCTTGCAGGCAGTCAAACCAGGTTCCATCTCCAGTATCTCAAAAGCCCCCCAAGAGGGCCCGGAGAGACAGCACAGCGGCGTTTGCCTTGCAAGCAGCCAATACAGGACCAAAGGTGGTTGGTTCGAATCCCGGTGTCCCATATGGTCCCCCGTGCCTGCCAGGAGCTATTTCTGAGCAGACAGCCAGGAGGAACCCCTGAGCACTGCCAGGTGTGGCCCAAAAACCAAAAAAAAACAAAAGCCCCCCAAGAGGAAAGCGCAATTAGGGCAGAGAAAGGGCCACTATGACAATAATAATTAGAAATCCTCACTCTGGACAAGAGCTAGGAACTGAAAGAGAAAAAAGTAATGTACATGATGGTTCTTCAGTATTGCAAGCCAGGGTGTCTAAAAAGAAAAAAAATGGGCAAATAGAAAGAAGTCGGGTATCTGCAATAGAGGTAGACTGGTGTTGAGGGTGGGGGAACAGGAGGGAATCTGAGGTAACTGGTGGCAAGAAATAAATACTAGTGAAGGGATGGGTGTTGGAATGTTGTATGACTGAAACTCAATTACCAACAACTTTTTTTTTTTTTTTTGATTTTTGGGCCACACCTGGTGACGATCAGGGCTTACTACTGGCTATGCGCTCAGAAATTGCTCCTGGCTTGGGGGACCATATAGGACGCTGGAGGCTTGGTCTGTCCTAGGTCAGCATGTGCAAGGCAAATGCCCTACTGCTTGTGCCACTGCGCCAGCCCCTTACACCAGCTTTTTAACTATCTTAAGTGATTTAATTTAGAAAATAGAATACGGGCCCGGAGAGATAGCACAGCAGTGTTTGCCTTGCAAGCAGCAGATCCAGGACCAAAGGTGGTTGGTTCGAATCCGGTGTCCCATATGATCCCCCGTGCCTGCCAGGAGCTATTTCTGAGCAGACAGCCAGGAGTAACCCTGAGCACTGCCGGGTGTGGCCCTAAAACCAAAAAAAAAAAAAAAAAAAAGAATAAATAAAATAGAATTTTTTGCCACATTAAAAAAAAAAAAAAAAAAGACCTCTGAACCAAGCCAGGAGTGGTACCTGATCACAGAAGCAGAGCCTGAGCATTGCTGGGCATGGGTGGTTGTTGAAGTGTGGTCTGGTGGCCTGATATTGTCACTAATATACAAAACAGGCTATTTCCCCCCATATACATGGTAACATCTAACACATAATGGCAAGGACCTTTCCCATTTCTTATTACTGTTCACTGACTATTTGGCAGTAGTTACACAGCAGCCTACCACTGCAGAAACACAATGCCACAACAGAGGTGGCTGGCAACAACTTGGACAGTTTCTTTTAAAGGATTGATTAATGGTGGTGGGTGTTGTTGCTGTTGTTGTTGTTGTTGTTGTTATTTTGAGGGTTGGGCCACATACTAGTGTGTGCAGGGGTTATTCCTAGCTCTGTATAAATTACTCCTGGTGGTGTGCTATTACTTTGGCCCCTAGTTTGGTTGTCCTCCTTCCTTCCTTCCTTCCTTCCTTCCTTCCTTCCTTCCTTCCTTCCTTCCTTCCTTCCTTCCTTCCTTCCTTCCTTCCCTCCCTCCCTTCCCTCCCTCCCTCCCTTCCTCTTTCCTTCCTTCCTTCCTTCCTTCCTTCCCTCCCTCCCTCCCTCCCTCCCTCCCTCCCTTCCTCTTTCCTTCCTTCCTTCCTTCCTTCCTTCCTTCCTTCCCTCCCTCCCTCCCTCCCTTCCTTTCTTCCTTCCCTTCCCTCCCTCCTTCCCTCCCTCCCTCCCTCCCTCCCTCCCTTCCCTCCCTCCCTTCCTTCCTTCCTTCCTTCCTTCCTTCCTTCCTTCCTTCCTTCCTTCCTTCCTTCCTTCCTTCCTTCTTACTCAGGGTTTATTTGTGGCCTAGCTCACTGTTGAACCCATATTATTTAGGCTTTTTGTTTGTTTGTTTTTAATTTTAAGGGATACACCTAGCAGTGTTCAGGAAACACTCAAGGATCATTTCTGAATGGATTCCCGGGACCCTATGAGGTTCCCAGGAATGAACCCAGGTGGAATTGAACCTTTTTGCAAGACAAGCAGCTTAATAACTATATCTTAGGCTACATTCTTTCTTTTATATATACAATATTGCAATAAATTTGTTTGTGTATCATTTGTTCCAGGGCAGAGCTGTAGGATCAATTTCCAGCTGAATCTTAGGTCAAAATTATGCACAGTCTTTCATTTTAGTAGGTTTTTACAAGTAGTCCCTATTCCAATTGCCACCTCCAGACACCTTATTGAGAAAACCAGTTTCTCTACAAAGACAGTGTTATCAAATTTGAATAATCTGACCTTTTTCTTAAACAAAAAAAGGATATCTCTTAGTAATTTATATTTGCATTTTTTATAATGCCCTGGGTCAAGAGTCCTTTCTCCTATAATCTAGAGATTACTGATCCCATCCACAATATATTTTTGCCTTGAGGCAGGGCTCACAGCTAGCAATGCCCAGGGGTTTTTCCTGGCTCTGCGTGAAGGAATCACTCCTGGTGGTGCTCTGGGGAACATATGAGACCCGGTCAAGAGCAAGGCAAACACTGTTCTCTCTCTCTGGCCCCATCCCCACCCACAATGCTCATTTATGGGACTTTAGCTTATATTTTTGTTTATATTTCATTTTATCTCAGAGTATTTGCATAGAGTGCACTTGCATATTGGGGAAAATAGAGGAATGGTAGGAGATAGGAGATTAATTGCCACACCTGGACAGAGTCCCACAGGAGGACCACACCCTCACCTCCTCCCTCTCCCCCTCCAGGTACAATAGACAATAGACAAAATGATAATGAGAAATCAAAACTGCAGAGGTTAAAAAAGAGTAAATGGGGGCCAGAAAGATAGTCCAGGGGTATTGAAGGCTTTTGATCTCATGACCTGAGTTTCTTTCGGTCATTATATACATGGTTCCCTAAACACTATCGAGTGACTCTGAGCACAGCTGCTGTAACTGCCAAAAGATTCAAAACAAAAAGCTTAAGAATTGTGTTTTCTGTTTGTTTTTGTTTTTTGGATTTTTAGTTTTTAAGCCACACCCGGCGATACTCAGGAGTTACTCTTGGCTCTGTACTCAGAAATCGCTCCTGGCAGGACCAGAGGACCAGATGGGATGCCAGAGATTGAACCCAGGCCTGTCCTGGGTTGGCCTTCTGTAAGCCAATCACTCTACCACTGTGCTATCACTCTGACCCCTTCCCTTTTTTTTTTAAAGTTTAAGAATTGGACTGAAGGGTCAATTTCCCTAAAAGGATTGCTTTGTTTGCACTTGCATTGTCCTTATTTGTATTAATTGACTAATTTAGTTTTGAGAACCCTAATTAGAAATTGTGCTCTGGGCCCGGAGAGATAGCACAGCGGTGTTTGCCTTCCAAGCAGCTGATCCAGGACCAAAGGTGGTTGGTTCGAATCCCGGTGTCCCATATGGTCCCCCGTGCCTGCCAGGAGCTATTTCTGAGCAGACAGCCAGGAGTAACCCCTGAGCACCGCAGGGTGTGGCCCAAAAACCAAAAAGAAAAAAAAAAAAGAAAAGAAATTGTGCTCTGGGCTACTTAGGACTCTGCACTTTGTATTATTTCCAGCAATGATGTGGGGTTAGGGAATGGATCTGTGGTGCCAGGGATTAAATTTGGGGTTCCTGGGGTGAATCACATGTTCTATCTCTTTGAGCATCTCCCCAACCAGTCAGAATGTTTTTTTATTTGTTTGTTTGTTTTTTTAATTTTTTTTGTCCCTCAATTCACAATACAGACCATGCAAAGGGCCTGGATTGAGGTGTATATAGGATTCATTTACTGTACCTCCTCTTTCTATGAAGTCAGTATAAAGAACACAGCCTGTGGTAAGAATTGGGAGGCCTTATCTTTTCTTTCTTTTTTTTTTTTTTTGATTTTTTAATATATATATATATATATATATATATATATATATATATATATATATATATATATATATATATATATAAAATCCTTCACCAGTGCAACATTCCCATGACCAATATCCCAAGTGTCCTTCCTCCGCACCCCACACAGGCCTGTACTCTAGACAGGCTTTCTACTTCCCTCATTCAGTCACATTTTGTTATTATAGTTTTCAGTGTAATTATTTCTGTGACTGTACTAAACGACCCCTGTGGTGAGCTTCATGTCAGGAGCTGGACCCTCCAGTCCTTCTCTATTTTGTCTCTGAGAATCATTACACTGAAAGAAGTGAAAAACATATTTTCCCCTACACATTCCTGATGGGAGTTGTCTGTCTCTTTCTCATGCAATGCAATGTTCCCCCCTCAACCTCCCCTCTGTGTTAACTACCTGCTTGTCTTTTATCTACTGAGTTACAGGTGCTGATCCATTTGCTGGCTCCCCATGGTTTTACAGACCCTGCATTAATTGTGCTGAAGACATCTTGGAGACTTAATGTCTGGATCCCGCTCACTTGGAGACTTGAAGTCTGGACCCTACTCACACCTACCCCCAAAACCTCCGGATTCCCCCATATCAAAGCCCATTCCTGTTTCCTCTGTAAAAATAACACAGCCCACCTGAAAACTGTATAAAAACCCCTTGATTTCAGACTTTGGGGTTCGCAACCTCTGCTCTGCTCTGAGCACGTTTCGAACCTCTGATCGATCAGATTAAACTTGGAACTTGCCTGCAATTTGCTGAGCACGTGCCTTTTTCACTATTCTGTGCTGGGCAACTGGGGGGTCGGGTCGTCCGGATTTTTCATTTTTGGCGAGCCAGCCAGGAGACCCTTACACACCCCACCCGAGCCGGACGAGTGAACAAGGTCTGCTTGGTGAGTTCCCTGGGATCCCTTCTCCCTCCTCCTCCCCTTAGCTCACTCTCTAGTTCCCCGTGTGCTTTGCTCTGGGTTTATCTGTGGGAAGCGCTATTGCAAACAGACCTGATAATCGACTAAGGGGCTTAGTCGTGGAAGTGTGTGACTTTGGAATCCCAGACTGAGGTTCCCACTCGATGCGTATACCGAGTGGCAAAGGAGTTGACGAACTCCAACGCAAAGTCACATCCCTGGCCGCGCGCACCAGGGTGCCTAGGAGGCGATTTAAAGCAACGGGGAAGACGTTCCCTGGTTGCAGGAAGGAGGTCTGTCTGTGTAAAGGTTTGTCTGCGTCGTAGGTTTGCTTTCTGTCGCTATTATTGAATTTGAAACTGTTGTTGGAATATTGGCTTGCGATTTGAGTTGAATATCTGGCAATTCTGATATCGTCATTGTGTTTCTCTATTGTGAGTCCCTTGGGGCTCGTCCTTTGATTGTTGAGCCGAAAAACTTTCTGTTTAAGATCTCTCACTAACTGTATCTAAACTAACGCTACTGAGTCCGACCGCAAAAGTCCCCCGGAGCCAGGTACCCCGTCTTCTCCATAAAAGACGTGGTCCGATAGATAAATCCTGGTGAAGAATAAAGGGTCTCAGTCAAGTCTCTCCAGATAGACTTGCCCTCCAGCAAGACAAACTGAGCTCCGGTTAGGAACACATTGGTTTAAGCAATACACTTCTCCCTCAAGTGGTCGGACATTCTCTTTTTCTATGTCTTCTGTGACTAGTTCTTTCTGTCCTCTTACTTGTAACTGGACTAATCCAGCCTCATATTCTGGTACACTCATCCCAGTTTGTTGTTTTCTCTCTACGGAACACCCTACCCTTGTTTTCGTGTTCCAAATCGGACTCTGTATTGTGTTTTTTTTTTATTCCTTGTTGGTTGTTACACTGTTAGGTGTGGAAAGAGGGCTTGATATATTGCTGTGTGAAAGAGAGGCTTGGTAACAGCTGTTTGTGCATAAGGCTGGTGAGACCAGGCAGCAATGGGACAGGTACAATCCACACCACTTGCTCTTACACTAGAGCACTGGAAAGAAGTTAATAAAAGGGCAAAAAAACAGTCTTGGGTTATAAAGAAGAGAAAATGGCAGGCATTTTGCTCTTCTGAATGGCCCTCCTTTGGTGTAGGGTGGCCTAAGGAAGGCTCTTTTCATTTGCCATCGGTACGGAAAGTAAAAAGCGTTATCTACCGCGCCAAACCCGAGGGACACCCAGAACAGGAGTCCTATATTCTTGTTTGGGAAGATTTGTGTGAAAGCCCCCCGGAATGGATGCGCCCCTTTCTGTTTCCAACAGCTCCCGACAGCCTGGTCGCCTTGCCGCCTGACCCTGAGCGCTCTTCCTTACCCCCACCTACTAACCATAGCATTCTTCCCGTAAGAACCCAAGAAGGAGGCGCCCCGGAGGAGATAACGAAGCCAGCCCCTCCCGGCTCACCTCTATGCCCACCACAGTTCCCCAACATTTATCCAGATACAACTGATCTTCTTCTTTTCGAGCCCCCCCCTTACAGGCCCACAGAACGGAGATTCGCCCAGCCTGCATCCACACAACGGGAGGCACCTGTCTCCCCTGCGTCTCCCTCAACTTGCGAAAGTTCAGAGAAGCAGGGAGCAGGTCAGGGGGCGTGGCCGCTTCCCGGGTCTGCAGAGCGGGGAGCGTCTGCCCAACCTGCGTCTCCCTCAACTTGTGAAAGTTCGGAGAAGGGAAGGGCAAACGGGGGGGCGTGGTGGGTCACCCCAGCGCCTGCCTCGATCTGCGGGAATGCAGGAAGTGCAGACCAGGGGACGCTGCGGCTCACCGCAGCGCCTGCATTTGGGAGAGGGGAACCATCCACACTGTCAGCTCCCACTGCCCCTCCCCAGCCACCACCACCACTATTAACCAAGGGGCATGACCGGGCCCCTTGCCTGCCTTCTGTTTTAACAACAGACGGACAGGAATCATACTATCCACCCTCCCCCCCTGACTCAGAGGGAGGGGATGGACGCACAGGACCAGCTGCAGGGACCCGGAGCCAGCTAAGAGGACAAAGCTCTGCCCCTCTTGCAGCATCTATAATGCCACTAAGACCAGTGGTCCCCAACGTTCCTTTGCCCGATGGGCATGGTGGAAATATGCCTACCTTACAGTACTGGCCTTTTCCCTCCTCTGATTTGTACAATTGGAAGCTAAATCATCCTTCTTTTTCAGAGGACCCTACTAAATTAATCAACCTTTTTGACTCCCTAATGAACACTCATCAACCAACCTGGGATGATTGCCAACAACTGATAAAAACCCTCTTTACTACTGAGGAACAAAATAGAATCCTGGCCGCAGCACGGAAAAATGTGATTGGGAATGGTGGTTTAATCACCGACAGGCCTGATGAAATAGATGACATCTTTCCTTTGCGCAGACCTGACTGGGACCCCAACGCTCCTGGAGGTAGGGAACATCTGTCCACTTATCGCCAGACACTCATGAGAGGTCTCCGGGAAGCTGCTAGGAAACCCACAAATTTAGCCAAGGTAAAAGAAATAATACAAGGGCCAGAGGAGCCACCAGCTGTCTTCCTAGAAAGACTAATGGAGGCATATAGGCGATATACCCCATTTGACCCTGCTTCTGAGGTCCATCAGGCATCAGTAATCATGGCTTTTGTAGGACAGTCAGCAACAGATATTAGAAGGAAGTTACAGCGGCTAGAAAACATACAAGGCAAAAATTTGCAGGATGTGTTAAAAGAGGCAGAAAAGATATATGAGAAAAGAGAAACAAAAGAAGAGAGAGAAGAAAGGTTAGAAAAGGAACGTAGAGAGTGGGAAGAAGAGAGAGAAAAGCGTAAGAAGGAAGAGGAAGAGAAAGAAAGATTAGAGAGAGAGCGGAAGGAAGATCGGAGAGATTACAGGAGAACTAAGCAAATAGCAAGAGCCCTGGCCGTAGCAGTCAGTGCAGAAAGGGCAGACAGGGACCTGGGCCCACGTAAGAACCCGGGATGGGGCTCAGGCCCGCGTCGCGATTTAGGATCACGACGGAAGCCGCGCAAGCTCGAGAAGGACCAGTGTGTTCGATGTGGACAGATAGGGCACTGGGCACGGGAGTGCTCCCAACCCCCGAAACCTCGCTCAACAAAGACCCTAGCAATAGACTCCGAATGAGGGGGTCGGGGCTCCAATCCCCTCCCGGAGCTCAGGGCTAAGTTTAAAGTGGAGGGGACTCCCGTGGATTTTGAGTTAGATTCAGGAGCAGTATATTCAGTCCTGAAGAAACCACTAGGGCCATTGGCAAACAAAATAACTTTAGTACAGGGAGCAAATGGAAGCAAGTACAGACCCTGGACTACTAGTCGTACAATGGATCTGGGGAGAGGAGAAATAAAGCACTCCTTCCTGGTCATTCCAGACTGTCCTTCACCTTTAATGGGTCGAGACCTATTAACTAAATTAAGGGCACAAATTACTTTTGAGGAAACAGGCCCTGAGGTAATTTTTAGGAATCCAAAAGTCCAACCTATTGGAACATCCATTTTAACCATGAGAGCTGAAGACGAGTATAGAATATTTGAGGAAGAAATCCATACCTCCAAAACAGATCTGGACTGGTGGTTAGAAATAGCACCAGCAGCATGGGCCGAGACTGCTGGACTAGGGCTGGCAAAACTACAGGCACCAGTAGTGGTGGAATTAAAGGCAACCGCAACCCCTGTAAGAATCAGGCAATACCCCATGAGTCAAGAAGCAAAGCAGGGAATAACTCCCCACATCAGAAAGCTCTATAAGCAAGGAATTCTGGTAAAATGCCAGTCCCAATGGAATACTCCACTCCTCCCTGTCAAGAAACCTAGCTCCGGGGACTATAGACCAGTACAGGACTTGAGGGCAGTTAATGCCCGGGTGGAAGACATTCACCCTACGGTGCCCAACCCCTACAATCTGCTTAGTACCCTCAGTCCAGACAGAATTTGGTACACTGTGTTGGATTTGAAAGACGCCTTCTTCTGCTTACCCTTGCACCCAGCTAGCCAGCCGTTGTTTGCTTTCGAGTGGACAGACACGGAGGCCGGCATCTCAGGCCAGCTGACATGGACACGACTCCCGCAAGGATTTAAAAACTCCCCCACCATTTTTGATGAAGCTTTGCATCAGGACCTAAGTGCTTTTCGCGAACAACACCCACAGGTAACTCTGTTAGAGTATGTCGATGACCTGCTGATCGCTGCCGAAACCGAGGGCAGTTGCAGGCAAGCCACTCTAGATTTGCTACAAGAGCTAGCCCAGCTGGGATACCGGGCCTCTGCCAAGAAGGCCCAATTATGCAGACAGGAGGTAACGTTCCTAGGATATACCCTACGTGATGGCAAACGATGGCTGACGGAGGCTCGGAAAAAAGTAGTTGCCCAAATCCCGCCACCAACAACACGGCGACAGCTGCGTGAGTTCCTGGGAACAGCAGGGTTTTGCCGTTTATGGATTCCGGGTTTTGCCAACCTGGCAGCACCTCTATACCATCTCACAAAGGGAGATGCAGCATTTGAATGGACTCCTGATTGCCAACAAGCCTTCGATGCAATCAAGACGGCCCTGCTGTCCGCCCCAGCGCTGGCTCTACCTGATGTGAGTAAGCCATTCACTTTATTTCTGGAAGAAAGAGGCGGGGTGGCCAGAGGCGTCTTAACCCAAACACTCGGGCCGTGGAAAAGACCGGTTGCCTACTTATCAAAGAAATTGGACACAGTAGCCAGTGGCTGGCCCAAGTGCCTTAGGGCAATTGCAGCCGCGGCCCTTTTGGTAAAAGATGCTGACAAGATCTCCCTTGGGCAAAAGCTAACTATAGTAGCCCCACATGCACTGGAAAGCATCATCCGCCAGCCTCCGGACCGGTGGCTCTCAAACGCAAGAATTACACACTATCAAAGTATTCTGCTAGACAAAGACAGAATTCATATCGGAGTACCCGCCACCTTAAACCCGGCCACTCTGCTGCCTGAAGAAGAAGCAGAGCCGGTACTGCACAAATGCCAAGACATACTGGCTGAGGAAAGCAGTACCAGAAAAGATCTCCAGGACCAGCCGTTAAAGCAGTCAGATGTGATATGGTTTACAGACGGGAGCAGTTTTGTAAAAGGAGGAGAAAGAAGAGCCGGAGCAGCAGTAGTAAGCAATCATAAAGTGGTTTGGGCCCAACGGCTGCCAGATGGAACTTCTGCTCAGCGGGCAGAACTAATTGCATTAACAAAAGCTTTAAAATTAGCAAAGGGGAAGAAAGCCACCATCTACACAGATAGTCGGTATGCTTTTGGAACCGCCCACGTCCATGGCATAATTTATCAAAGACGAGGGCTGCTGACTTCAGCGGGAAAGGACATTAAAAATAAAAAGGAAATACTGGAATTATTATCTGCCCTTCAACTCCCCAAAGAACTGGCCATCGTTCACTGCCCCGGACATCAAAAAGGAAATGGAGCAGTAGCAGCAGGGAACCGAAAAGCAGATGCAGAGGCAAAGGCTGCAGCTGAGGGACTACTGCCCTGCCCCGTCGCAGGACCAAGGCCACTTCAGGAGGAGGCATTAGTATGGGTCAGAGAAGACATCCCTATACCTCCACTCAAGCCGGAGTGGAAAACTACAAAAATTGCTGAACTAGATCCGGAAGAAATAGAAGAGCCTGACCCAGAGGCAAGAAGGTTGTTGCCACTCAAGGAAGTACCTAGACAAGAGAAAACTTCAAGAATTCAAGAGTACCTAAAAACACTCCATCGCCTCACCCACCTAGGGCCCAGGAAAATGTTAGAAATTGCAAGAGACTGGCTGGGGGACACGCGCCCCGAGGAAATAAAAAGACTTGCAGAACAAGTTGTTAAGTTGTGCCAGCCATGTCAGCTGGTAAATGCCTACCCTGGAAGAATCCAAATGGGAAAACGATTAAGAGGAACACGACCTGGACAGCACTGGGAGATTGACTTCACCGAGATCAAGCCCACCAAATATGGACTGAAATACCTATTAGTTTTTGTGGACACTTTTTCCGGCTGGGTAGAAGCCTACCCCTGTAAAAATGAAACTGCGCAAATGGTATCTAAGAAAATTCTAGATGATATTTTCCCCAGGTTCGGACTTCCCCAGGTAATCGGGTCCGATAACGGACCTGCTTTCGTGGCCCAGGTAAGTCAGGGATTGGCCAGGGCTCTGGGAATCAATTGGAAGCTACATTGTGCCTATCATCCCCACAGCTCAGGACAGGTAGAGCGTATGAATAGAACTATTAAGGAGACTTTAACTAAATTATCTCTAGAGACTGGCGTAAGTGACTGGATTTCCCTCCTCCCTTCAGCCCTTTTCCGGGCTCGAAACACCCCTCTCCCCTCCCAGTGTAGTTTAACCCCTTTTGAAATCCTATATGGGGCTCCTCCCCCAGTAAAAGTTATAACTGATACTTATGAACCTTCTCTTGCTTCCTCTTCCCCCTTGGCTGCCCGACTGGCTGCTGTCACCACGCTGCAAAAGTGCATCTGGAAAAATCTTCAGCAGGCATACGAGCCCGGGGACCTGACAGTACCACACAACTACAAGCCAGGAGACTCAGTCCTCGTGCGGCGACATCGTGCTCTAACACTAGAACCCAGGTGGAAGGGACCGTATGTTGTCCTCCTCACGACCCCTACTGCAGTTAAGGTAGACGGTATTGCGGCGTGGATACACGCCTCACATTTAAAGCCAGCACCAATAGAATTTAATCAGAATGAGTGGGCAGTGGAGCGAGCAGAAAACCCGCTCAAAATCCGGCTTAAACGCCAGCAAACTGCTCCTCCTGCCTCAACTCCTGTGGTTACTTCTAATGCCCCCAGTCTTAGGGGGGTTTGATCGGCCAGTGGAACACCAAAAGCTGCTAAGGACTCTCTACGGTAACCCCTGTGACTGCCCCGGAGGTCATCAGTTCAAACCTGAGTACCGAGCTACACAGGCAGTCGACTGTGGCACTAAAACGGCCTATCTCCAGCTCAAGCCAACAGCTTCCACAGGTGAAATCAAGGCTCAGTGGGTATGTAAGCAAAAACCCCAACCCCTTCCCCCGGACACGAAAGGAACCTGCCCCCCAGGATGTGTAGAGCTAACTCAGGTACACTCACGGTGCTATAAAACCTATCAGCAGTGCGTTAAAAATGGCCAACTCTACCTGGTGGCGAAACTAACTGATACCTACAAGGGGAGCACTGGAGGTGAATGGGGTCCTGAAACTTTTAAAACTCCATACGGGGCAGCACATTGTCTAGCAAATATTGGAGATGTGGTCTGCTGGCCTCTAAAGGCCCCTTTACATATATCAGATGGGGGAGGGCCCACAGATCAAGAAAAAGAAAAGGAAGCCATAGAATGGGCCGAAAAGGAAGTTTATAACCTAATGCCAAACTGGCCCAAGCACCCCTCCCTTCAAGCTAGGGTGCTAAATGAGGATCTGGATTCAAATATACACGAGATTCTAAAGTACACTCACAAGCTCTTAAATCAAACCAACCCAAGCTTAGCGGCTGACTGCTGGCTATGCATGAAAATGAGTAACGATTGGCCATTAGCAATACCTGTGCCTAAACCAAATATAAGTAGCTTTTCAAACTGCACCTATACCAAGCCCTTTAAGGTAATCCCTCAGGAATTTGACTCCTCCACTTGCTATGTTAGAAATTACTCACTAACCATAGATTTAGGGCAAGTACCAACAACAAGGTGCTCTAACATCTCCGAAGTCTCGTTGGACTTGGGATGCCTCCCCCCAGGACAGGTCTGGGTCTGTGGAGGAAATTTGGCTTATCCAGTGTTACCCAGAAATAGCACAGGCATTTGTGCACCTGCCTTCCTGCTACCCAACATTGATGTTCTCCCAGGAACTGAACCAGTCCCTCTTCCCAGCATAGACCTCCTGGGAGGACACCGAACTCGAACTCGTAGGGCTGTAGTATTACTACCCCTGCTGGCTGCGTTAGGTGTGGTCGGAGGATTAGGAATGGGAGCTGCAGGGTTAGGAGTTTCATTGGACCGGTATAATAAGTTATCTGATCGACTGGCCTCAGACATCCGGCAGGTTTACAAGTCTATCCAGGACCTACAAGACCAGCATGACTCACTCGCCCGGGTGGTCCTGCAAAATCGGAGGGGACTAGACTTAATCCTAGCCGAGAAAGGAGGATTGTGTGTAGCTTTACAAGAAGAATGTTGCTTTTATGTTAATAAATCCGGAATAGTACGAGACAGAATAAAGAAACACCAGGAAGAATTAGCAAAGCGAAGGGAGGAACTCTATGATCAACCGTTATGGTCTCTATGGGGAGGAATCCTCCCCTACCTCCTGCCTCTACTTGGTCCACTGCTAAGTGTACTCTTAATAGTTGCAGTAGGACCCTGTATCGTAAACAGAGTTGTAACTTTTATCCGCACTCAAGTGGGGGAAGTTAAGCTAATGGTGCTAAGACAGCAATATCAGGAAGTACCCACAAAACTCTGAGTAACCACTTGCTGCACCTTGAACTTAACCCCTGAAACCAACTCCGCCCCACCTCAGCAGGAAGTAGTTACAGAAGAGACGTCTGCCCAAAATCCCTTCAATGTTCTTGGCTAGCAGTGGTTACTTCGGTTACTTCTGTGTTAATTCTAAGAATAGAATTATTAACAAGAAGGAGTGGGAAATGAAAGAAGTGAAAAACATATTTTCCCCTACACATTCCTGATGGGAGTTGTCTGTCTCTTTCTCATGCAATGCAATGTTCCCCCCTCAACCTCCCCTCTGTGTTAACTACCTGCTTGTCTTTTATCTACTGAGTTACAGGTGCTGATCCATTTGCTGGCTCCCCATGGTTTTACAGACCCTGCATTAATTGTGCTGAAGACATCTTGGAGACTTAATGTCTGGATCCCGCTCACTTGGAGACTTGAAGTCTGGACCCTACTCACACCTACCCCCAAAACCTCCGGATTCCCCCATATCAAAGCCCATTCCTGTTTCCTCTGTAAAAATAACACAGCCCACCTGAAAACTGTATAAAAACCCCTTGATTTCAGACTTTGGGGTTCGCAACCTCTGCTCTGCTCTGAGCACGTTTCGAACCTCTGATCGATCAGATTAAACTTGGAACTTGCCTGCAATTTGCTGAGCACGTGCCTTTTTCACTATTCTGTGCTGGGCAACTGGGGGGTCGGGTCGTCCGGATTTTTCAACACAAATGCTTTTCATTTTTCTCAAAACCCATAGATGAGGGAGACCATTCTGTGTTTATCTCTCTCCCTCTGACTTATTTCACTCAGCATAATAGATTCCATATACATCCATACATATACATATACATATACATGTATAGGAAAATTTCATGACTTCATCTCTTCTGATGGATAATGATGCATAATATTCCATTGTGTATATGTAACATAGTTTCTTTAACCATTCATCTATTGTGGGGCATCTAGACTATTTCCAGAGTCTGGCTATTGTGAACAACGCTGCAATGAATATAGATGTGAGAAAGGGATTTTTGTATTGTATTTTTGTGTTCCTAGGATATATCCCTAGGAGTGGTATAGCTGGATCGTATGGGAGCTCAGCTTCCAGCTTTTGGAGAAATCTCCATATCGCTTTCCACAAAAGTTGGACCAAACGGCATTCCCACCAGCAGTGAATAAGGGTTCCTTTCTCTCCACATCCCCACCAGCACTGCTTGTTCTCATTCCCAGTAGGAATGTTTTTACAGGCTATGGGGGGCAGTGGGCGCAGGGCCTGTCAGCTTAGCACATGAACCATAGAAAAGTAAAGAATTCACAAATGGAGCCAGGAAAGTTGTTAAATAGTAGAGCACATACCTTGCATGTGTGAGACCCTAGGTTCAATCCTGGCACTATGACAGGGTGGATGTTGGAGTTCATTCATGGCCACACAATGTAGCCTCAAGCTAACACATACCACAAATCTCAAATTAGTCTATTAGAGCTTTGCACCCAGAAACTAATTGGGGGGGCAGGGGAATTGTTTTGGGGCACACATGGCAGTACTCAAGATTTATGCTGAGCTCAGGGATCACTCCTGCAGGACTCAGGGAATCATAAGGGATAACTCAGATTAAACCTGGTTTGTCCATATGTGAGGACTGTTCCCCTGTAATGGGAACTCTCCAAGGGACTATTTTTTGTTTTGTTTTTTGTTTTTTTGGGTCACACCTGGCCGTGCTCAGGGGTTACTCCTGGCTCTATGCTCAGAAGTCGCTCTTGGCAGGCTCAGGAGACCATATGGGATGCCGGGATTCAAACCACTGACCTTCTGCTTGCAAAGCAAACACTTTACCTCCATGCTAGTATCTCTCTGGCCCCTCAAGGGACTATTTTTTAACAAAGTCAATGGCTATACATTTCATTTTAATTTTTAGGAAGACTTTTGAAAACATGCAAGTATTGATTCCTTTTCTTTATCTCCTAGTGTGGTCCCCATAGCCTTCCAGGCCCTGCAACCCTTTTATTAAACAAAACCGGCACATTGTATGCTAAATTATGGTATGCTTAGGCCTGAGTCCTTCACAAAAGCCCATTGTTTGGAGATTCCCTCCATAAACTGGAACTCTCAAATGCTGCTCCTTCTTACCAATTATGTTTACCTAAACCAGCAAGATTTTCTCTCTTCTCTTATCTTCTTTTTCCACCCTGCATAATTCAGATCTCTGGAAGGACAAGGGAGAAAGACAAGACCATTACCAGTAAACAATGAGGTATTTCTTTATTTTTATTTATTTTTATTTTTTTATTTTTTTGGTTTTTTTTTTTTGGGTCACACCCGGCAGTGCTCAGGGGTTATTCCTGGCTCCAAGCTCAGAAATTGCTCCTGGCAGGCACGGGGGACCATATGGGGCGCCGGGATTCGAACCGATGACCTCCTGCATGAAAGGCAAACGCCTTACCTTCATGCTATCTCTCCAGCCCCCAATGAGGTATTTCTATCTTTCAGATTTTTATTTAGTGCCTTGTACCCCTTTTGCTCAGACCCCAAATAAGGAAGAACTCACTTTATTCCTCCACCTAGGAGACTAAAAAGTTGGACTTTTGTCCCCCTTTCCTTTGTCTATGGTTCTTGTTCTCTTTCATTGCTTACTTCTATTTCTGTTCTTGGGAAACAAGAATAAAAATCCTAGTAATTCTTGTTCTACTATAATAGGATCAGTATTGTTTCATTCTCTTGTTTTTTTTTGTTTTGTTTTGTTTTGTTTTGGGCCATATCAGGGAGTACTCCTGGTTCTGCACTCAGGAATCACTCCTGGCAGGCTCAGGGAACCAGATGGGATGCTGGGGATAGAACCTGGGCTGGCCACTGGGCAAATACCCTTCCTACTGTATTATCACTCCAACCCATGTTTCATTCCCTTTTTAAAAAATGATTTTTGGGGGACGGAGAGATAGCATGGAAGTAAAGTGTTTGCCTTGCATGCAGAAGGATGATGTTCGAATCCTGGCATCCAATATGGTCTCCGGAGCTGCCAGGAGCAATTTCTGAGTGTAGAGCAGGAGTAACAAAAAAACAAACAAACAAAAAATAATTTTGGGGGGGAGGCTGAAGTGATAGCATAGCAGTAGGGCATTTGCCTTGCACGCAGCAAACTCTGCGTGAACTCCAGTTGGATTCCCTGCATCCCATATGGTTTCCTGAGGCTACCAGGAGGGACTTTTAAGCACAGAGCCAGGAGTATCCTCTGAGAGCTGCTGGGTGTGACCCTTCCCAAAAACTGAATTTTGGCTTGGGGTCTATACCCAGGGTGCTCAGTCCTCAGGGTTACTCCTCACCAGTGTTCAAGGGACATGGGAATGTTGGATATCAAACCTGGAGCTCCAGAAAAAACATTTGCTCAATCCTTCAAGTTCTCTCTAACCTTTAGTGACATTCACTTTTATTTTGGTGCAATTTGTAATGCCTTTGATGGGAACTTTAAAAAGAAAGTCTAGCCTTATAAAAGGGAAACAGAAAAGGAAATAAAGATACAGGGATCAGACAAAAGTACAGTGAGTAGGGCACTTGCTTTGTATGCAGTCAGGCTTGCTACCAGAATCCCATATGGTCACCTAAGCACAGCACAACACTGTCATAAGTGATCCCTGAGCCCCCAAACCAAAAATTAACAATAAATATATAGAACATCTCAAGGAGAGAATGGGTGAGGTTCTTTCAGGTGGAAAAAGTCCCTGTCCTTCCTATTATGTCCTTCCTACATAATTAGGTTTATAATATGGAGTTAGTTTCCAGGAGTGAGGTCTCAGGAATAAAAGGAACTCTAATCTTCTGTTTCTGTTTGTTTCTGTGAGCAAATAAAACAGCAAAGAGTGTATTGTTGTTGTTGTTGGGTGTTTTTTTTTTTTGGGGGGGGGGGTCACACCTGGCAGCCCTCAGGAGTTACTCCTTACTCTACACTCAGAAATGGCTCCTGGTAGGCTCGGGGAACCATATGGGATGTCGGGATTTGAACCACCGTCCTTCTGCATTCAAGACAAACGCTCTACCTCCATGCTATCCAAGGAGTGTATTTTTGAAGCAAAGCACTAGTACAATAGAGAGGGCATTTGCTTTGTATGTGTGGCCAACCTGGATTCAAACTCCAGCGTCCCATATGGTTCCAAAAGTGATCACCAAGTGTGTGCTACTCCCTGTACACCCACCCACCCACCCACCCACCCACACACACACACACACACACACACACACACACACTCACACACACACACACACACACACACACACACACACACACACACACACACAAAGGGGAAAAGTCTCTCTAAGTACAATGGGCAGTTCAAAGGGCTGGATATTAGCTCACTGTGGAAAGAGGAAGGATTGAGTGACCCATGATTCTCAAGACTGACTTTTCATGCCTCAACTCTAACCCCCTTAATATTTACATGGAATTTGCCCTTACAGTAAAATTTATAAAGGATTCAGGAAACATGAAAATGAGAAAGTATTCCTTGAATTCCACACACACCTCTCTACCTTTCCCCATCACAGTCACCCTCTCAGAATTAGTCACTGTGAAAATCAGGAGTGAATATAATTCCAGACCCTCTTTTGTTTGGCTTTTGTTTTGCCAATCATTTATGGATTCCTTCTTTGTGTGTTTTTATTTGGAGGCCTCATCTGACAGTGCTCAAGACTTACTCCTGGCTCTGTGCTCTGGAGTCACCCTAGTGGAGTTAAAGAGATCAGGAGGCGTCAGGGATCAACTTCAGAGTTATCTGTGTGCAATGCAAGCACTTGACCCTCATACTATTACTCCAACCCTGTCATCTGCATATTTCTAGGTGAAGATAACTAGATAAATGAATGGATGGGTGGATGGATGGATAGGTGGGTGGGTGGATGGATGGATGTATTGATGATGGATGAATGGATGGATGGACAGATGGATGGATGCATATGTGAGTGGATGGATAAGTGGGTAGGTAGATGAATGAATGGATGGATGGAGAAATGGTTGGAAATGCATGTTTAGATGGATGAATGTATGGATAGATGCGTGAATGGATGGATGGGTGGATGGAGATGCATATACATGGATATATGTATACATGGATGGATGGATGGATGGATGGATGGATGGATGGATGGACGGACGGAGGGAGGAAGGGAGGGAGGGAGGGATGGATGGATGGTAGATGGATGGGTAGCTAGGTGAGTGGATGAATGGGTGGATGGATGGAGATACATAGATTGATGAAAAGACAGGCAGAAGGATAGTGGGTAGACAATGCATGAATAGACAGATGGATGAAAGAATACACATGAGTGTTTGTATTTGTCATATAAATAATAAAGTTCATTGTAGTGCTTATTAAACTTTTACATGCTGAAGAATCAGCTGTAAATTTTGTCTCTGTGGTTGAGTAGATGACTCAATGTGCTGGAACTTGATCTCTGATGCTACATGGTCCCCCAAGTACAGCTGGTAACAATTATTGATCCTTGAGTCCAAAGTAGCCTCAGAAAACTATCAGGTATAACACTCAGGTATAAACAAATAGACTGGAGCAAAGTACAGAAAGGTAAGATGCTTATCTTGTGCATGGCTAACCCATATTCAATTCCTGGCACCACATAAGGTCCTTTGAGGAAAGGCAGGCAGGCAGGCAGGAAGGAAGGAAGGAAGGAAGGAAGGAAGGAAGGAAGGAAGGAAGGAAGGAAGGAAGGAAGGAAGGGAGGGAGGAGGGAGGGAGGGAGGGAGGGAGGGAGGGAGGGAGGGAGGGAGGGAGGGAGGGAGGGAGGAGAGAGAGGAAGGAGAGGGAGGCCCATTTCTGTAGATATGAAATAGGATCTGAGATTCTTCATCTTGATAAAAAAAAAAAACTTTCAAGTAATTCCAATGTGGCTGAGTTTGAGTGTGTTTTAGTTCTCGTATGTGCTTTTCTGTTATTTATTTGGAAGGGGTTTGGGAATCAGGTGGTTCTCCTGACTCTGAGCTCAGGAATCACTGTTGGCAGAATGCAGGGAACCTTATTGGATGCCAGGAATTGAGCCCAGGTCAGCCACATGCAAGACAAGTGCCCTCCCTGCTGTGCTATTGCTCCAGCCTCCTCAGCAACTCCAGCCCCTAGCATTTGCTTTTCATTTATTTGTTTTTTTCATCAAGGAAACCTTAACTACTTGTTGCCCAGCAACTTACTTGTGTTGTTGTTGTTTTGGAACATGCACAGTGGCGCTCAGGGGTTACTCCTGGCTCTGTGCTCAGAAATCACTCCTAGCAAACTTGGGAACCATATGGAATGCCAGGGATTGAACACAGGCGGCAGTGTGCAAGGCAAATGCCCTACCTTCTGTGCTATCATCACTCCAGCCCCCTCAGCAAGTTATTTTTGTGTGTCAAGGTCATTGGGGAAATTTATGTGGATAAGACCTTGTAGAAAGAATGAGCAGTGTGTACATATTGATACTATAAACTTTTTTTTGTTTTTTTGGGCCACACCCAGTGGCACTCAGGGGTTACTCCTGGCTCTGTGCTCAGAAATCACTCCTGGCAGGCTCGGGGGACCATATGGGATGCCAGTGATCAAACCTGGGTCCGTCCAGGGTCAGCCGCATGCAAGGTTAACGCCCTACTGCTGTGCTATCACTCTGGCCCTGATACTATAAACTTTTTTTTTAATTCTTGACATTTTTTTTTATTGTGACTGAAGATACTATAAACTTTTATGAAAGAACAATCACTTGAAGCAATCTCAACCTGGGCTGCCTCTGAGACCTTCCCACATTGATTTAATTGAACTTAAAGGCTTAGTGGTGAGTTGTCTGGGATGAAGCTCGGTGGTAGGGTCTTGGATCTTCCATGTGTGAGGTCCTAGGATCGATCCCTTGCACTGCAAAATAAGTCACAACAAATAAAGGACCAGTGGTGGTATTAGAAACAGTTTTATTTGCTAATAAAATTAAACTTCTGATGCTGGAAAAGTTGTGTCTAATTGGTTCATTATTCCACGTAGCACAGAGCACAATGAGTATTTGATTGCATACAGTCTTGTATTCAGGAGTTCTGGGTTCCATCCCAGGACCACACAGTCCTCTTAGCCAAGAGTGGCTTCTAAGCACTGGGAGGAGTGGCCCAAAAGTAAAAAAAGGAAGAGTGAGTAGGACAGATAGTACAGGTTAAACCTGGCAAACCTGTTGTTCTATCTCTCCAATGCCTGAAATAGTCTTCAAAGTAGCAAGATTTCTCCCATATATGGATCCTTTACATCATGCACAAAATTAGACATAAGTACATATGCTTGACACATCCTAAATGTGTAGGCCTAGATTAAAGGTTCTGAACACATTCATCATAATTTCATATATGTTGAACTATTAGGCAGCTATTAAAACGAATGACAGGTCAGTATAGCAATTGCCTTGCTTGTGCAAGTCCCTGGGATTGATCCCTGGCACCAATAAATTAAAAAAAATAAGTAGGGCCGGGAGAGATAGCACAGTGGTGTTTGCCTTGCAAGCAGCTGATCCAGGATCAAAGGTGGTTGGTTCGAATCCCGGTGTCCCATATGGTCCCCCGTGCCTGCCAGGAGCTATTTCTGAGCAGACAGCCAGGAGTAACCCCTGAGCATCACCGGGTGTGGCCCAAAAACCAAAAAAAAAAAAAAAAAGTAAATAGGGGTTGGAGAGATAGCACAGCAGTAGGGCATTTGCCTTGCAAACAGCTGACTTAGGACCAATGGTGTTTCAAATCCCAGCATCCCATATGGTCCCCCGTGCCTGCCAGGAGCGATTTCTGAGCACAGAGCCAGGAGTAACCCCTGAGCGCCACCGGGTGTGGCCTTAATAACCAGAAATCCAAACAGCATATCATCTACTTTTTATAATTGTTCATATAGACCTGGTTTGTTTTTTGTTTGTTTGTTTTGGGTCACACCCAGCTGTGCATAGGGCTTACTCCTGACTGCTCAGGATCATTCCTGAGGGGCCTTGGAGATCCTACAAGGTTCCAGGGATTGAACCCGTTAAGCCACATAGAAGGCAAGTATTAATACCAAAAACAAAAACAGAAAATAAATAAATAATAAAAGAATGAAGGGCCATGGCATCAGTTCAGGGCAATAGTACACAAGCCCTGCATGTTAAAGGCCCCGAGTTTGGTGCTAAGCATCCTATCACACCAGTAGATGTGCCCTTAAAATTAAGATTCAGGATCTGAAAGAAAAAAAGAAAAAAAGAGAAAAAAAAGAAAAGAAAAAAAAATTCAGGATCTGGAGAGAGTGTACAGAAAGGAAGGTGACCAGATTGGTTCAATCCCCAACACTGCAAAGGGTCCCCTGAACCCCACCAGAGTGATACCTGAGCATAGAGACAGGTATCTATAAAAGAGCCAGATAAAAACATGGCAGGTTTCCTTGTGACCCTGAAAAGTTCAGTAGGCTACCGTGAAAATGAGATGCAGCTCTGTTTTGGGGGGATACCTGCTTTCCTTCCTGAGAACCCAGATTTTTGTCCAATCCCTGTCTAGTCTAGATGCCTCACTCCACTTGCCTCCCTTGTTTCATCTGTGAAATGCAAAGAGCTTTACCTTCTCTGTAGCATAGCAGTATCAGTGCAGACTGAACTGTCTTCTAGAAACATCAAGAAACTTCTAGAACCATCATGGGCTAGAGAAGGCTTCTAAATATATTGCTTCTTTAGGCTCTTTTTGCCACCTGAAAGTCATTCAGGAATCCATAGCACTGGGATTCGGAACAAGAAAAAAATAAAGCTTGATTCCAGAGATTGCTCGAGAATTCATCTGTAGAGGGGCCGCCCCAGGTTTGTGGCTGGGTCCCCAGCTCTGAAGAAATGGAGGTGAGTTTCTGCTGAGGCCAGAGCAGCTGGAGGAGGCCAGGGCTGGGGCAGAGCTGGGCCATTCATTTCCCTTCCCAGCTGGTCCTTGTGTTTACACTACCCTGTTTAGCTTAATGCGGGGCCCCAGATTACCCCCATGCACAGCCTCAGAAATGTTTATGGAAATTCTTTATAAGCAAACGGCTTTATTTCCCTTGAGTAGCTGCAGATACAAAGCCGCGGCTTCTTTCTTTCAAGGATAGATTTAGCCACCTCGCCGCACCCCAGCCCCCACCCTGAGTGGTTCTGGCACCCCAGCCCACCCACGCTTCACGCTTCCCGAGTGGAGTGGGTAACACCCTAGGTCTCCATCGCGTCCTCCGGCATTCCTGGCCCCTGCAAGTTCATCCTGGAGTGCTCCTCTGTGCTTTGGGCTCATCTCTCTGTAGGTTGTTTTGTTCAAGTAGCTGGAGGAAGGTTGAGAAGTGACTTCTCAGACAAAACACGAATCATTTGGGATTTTGGAGGTGATTCAAAGGACTGAGCCTGGGCTTTGTTTGCAGGAGCTCAGCTCTGTCCCTGGCACCAGGGGAACAAGCTCAGAGCAACATGCAGGACTGATTGGTTCCTGAGGTCTGCCAGGTGAGACCCAGAAACAAAACAAAACTTTGAGGTTCAGAAGACAACTCAGAGGGCTGAGTGTATTACTTTGTATTTTGGGATGTCTGGATTCAGTCCCCAGCATTATGTGGTTTCCAAGCACTACTAGCACTAGTGACACAGAATTAGGAGTAACCCCTGAGAAAGCTGCGGTTACCCCAAGAAATACCCAAAGGGGTCAAATCGATAGCACAATGGGTAGGGTGCTTGTTTTGCACACATCCGATCCAGGTTTGAAAGAAAGGAAATAATTTTTTATTTGGTTTGTTTTGTTTTTTGGGGGGGCCTCATCCAGCTGTGCTCAGGGTTTACTCCAGCCTTTGTGCTCAGAATTCTCTCCTGGAAGGCTCTGGGGACCAATGGGGTGCCGGGTATTGAACCCTTGTCGGCCACATGCAAGGCAAACATTCTACCCACTGTGCTATTGCTCCGGCTCCTTCAGGAGTAATTTCTGAATGCTAAGCCAGGGGTAACCCCTGAGCACCACTGGGTGTGGCCCCAAAAACAAAAACAAAAACAAAAAAAGAAAAATAACCAGAAATCCAAACAGCATATCATCTACTTTTTATAATTGTTCATATAGACCTGGTTTGTTTTTGTTTGTTTGTTTTGGGTCACACCCAGCTGTGCATAGGGCTTACTCCTGACTGCTCAGGATCATTCCTGAGGGGCCTTGGAGATCCTACAAGGTTCCAGGGATTGAACCCGTTAGGCCATATACAAGGCAAGTGTTTTTTTTTTTTTGTTTTGTTTTTGTTTTTGTTTTTTGTTTTGGGTCACACCTGACAGCTCTTAGGGGTTACTCCTGGCTACATGCTCAGAAATTGTTCCTGGCAGGCTCGGGGAACCATATGGGATGCCGGGAATCAAACCACCGTCCTTATGCATGCAAGGCAAATGCCCTACCTCCATGCTGTCTTTCTCGTCCCAAAGGCAAATGTTGTCTGGCTGTACTATGGTCCCCAGAGAATGAGAAATGAGACACAACCTGGGAGTATTAATAGACAGGTGCTTCTCACCTATGCACTGCCTATGCGCTCAACTTGGCCTCCAGGTTTGGGTTGATGTGACTGCTGGGTGGATCCACTGGAAATCTCTCAAACCAGGGCTCCCCTGTGCAAAGCCTTAGTCCCTGCATCAGGACATTTTTGCTGAACTACTGAGGTCACTGAAAAGTAGGCCGTGGACAAGCAGCCCTGGATTATAGGATAGGCGTTTGGGGCTCTGACCTGACTCTGAGTCAGAGTCCATTTCCCACTGGGCTGGAAGCTTTAAGCTCCTGCATGACTTGATTTCCTTTTCCTTTTTTTTTTAATTGGGAGAGAGCCACATTTGGAGATTCTCAGGGGTTACTCCTGGCTCAGCACTTAGGAATCAATCCTGGCAGTGTCCTGGGGACCATATGGGAAGCCAAGGATAGAACCTGGGTCAGCTGGATGAGGGCAAATATCTGTTGTACTGTTGCTCTAGCCCCTGCATGATCTGAGTTTGCATGACAATGAGGTGGAAAGATGTGTACCTCAAAATAGATAAACTTATAAAAGCCTGGCAGATGTTCTTTTTGTTGGTTTTTCTTTGGGAGCCATACCCAGCAGTGTTCTGGCTTTACTCCTTGTTCTACACTCAGGAATCATTCCTGGAAGTGCTCATGAATCCTGTGGAATGCAGTGGTCAAACCTGGGTAAGTATAGTGCAAGGGATCGCCTTCCCACTGTACTATCTCTCCATCCCCAAATCCCAAGGTTCTGACACAGGGTAACTGAGCAGAGTAGCAGAGTTTACTAAAGGAATATTTACCAAAACCAGGTCTAGAAAATTATCAGGGCTCAGAGTATCTAGAGCTCTGAAAATGGGGAGCTCAGTGGGGTTGCATCCTCTAGACTTGAAAAGGCTCCAGGAGGGAATAGTGAGAGAGCTCTGACAAAATCTGGAGAGAGAGAAAGGCCCCCATTCCCAGGCAGGGCCTGTAGCTCTGGGTAAAACATGGCAGCGTTGGGGCTGGGAAGGTGGCGCTGGAGATAAGGTGCCTGCCTTGTAAGCGCTACCAAGGAACAGACCGCGGTTCGATCCCCCGGCGTCCCATATGGTCCCCCCAAGCCAGGGGCGATTTCTGAGCACATAGCCAGGAGTAACCCCTGAGCGTCAAACGGGTGTGGCCCAAAAACCAAAAAAAAAAAAAAAAACAACATGGCAGCGTCATGCCACCAAACTACAGTGTCAGAGGTCCCGATTCACAGCCCCTACTCCCTATTGGTTGCAACCAACAATACCTGGATGTCCCTGAATCCAGTACCTCTTGGTTCCCACAAGTCTTCCTTCTTGGTGGAAAGCAGGGAAGAGAAAGGAGAAGAAAGTTTAGGAGAACTCAAGAAACTCCAGCAGGTCAGTCTGCTCATCTCCTCAGCCATATCCTCCCCCAGTTATTTATATGACCACCCTTCTCCCAGAAGCACATAAAATATGGTGCATGCTTTTAAAACTCCAAAATGTAACAAAGCCAAGATGTCTCAGCAAATGCGCTGGACAGGCAAATCCAGCTGAGAAGCAGTGCTTAGCTGACGTCAGGACCCAAGGCACCTACCTCTTCCTGACCCACAAGAGGCCAATAAATTCATCCCCTAAGTTTCCCAGCTCTGAAGCTGCTGGCATTGCACTCGAGGATATATCTATTCCTTCATTCACTTCCTGCCAGCCAGTCTTTCTACTCTTTGAAACTCGAATTTAACCCATTAGAAAATGCGCTGCTGGGCCCGGAAAGATAGTACAGTGGCGTTTGCTTTGCAAGCAGCCGATCCAGGACCAAAGGTGGTTGGTTCGAATCCCAGTGTCCCATATGGTCCCCCATGCCTGCCAGGAGCTATTTCTGAGCAGACAGCCAGGAGTAACCCCTTAGCACCGCCGGGTGTGACCCAAAAACCAAAAAAATAAAAAATAAAAAAATAATAGCAGTAATAATAATAATAAAAATAATAATAATAGATGTAGGTCAGGGCTGGAGGGCTGGCACCACATAGTCTCTGAACACCACTAGGAGCAGCAATGGAGAATCCTGAGACCACCAGTGTGGCCTGGCTGAACCCCAGTACTGCAAGGCCCTGAGCAGCACCACATCTTCAAACCCTGGGGTTGATCCAGAGAGAATCATAGCAACGGGTCTCCCTGACCTCCTCAACATTGCTTAGAAGGGGGCCGGAGTGTTATCACAGTGGTTAGGGCATTTGTTTTGCAAATGGCTGACCCAGGTTTGATCCCCAGCATCCTATATGGTCCCCCAAGTATCACCAGGAATGACCCCAAGTGCAGAGCCAGGAGTAACTCCTCCTGAACACCACTGGGTGTGCCCCCACCCGAATCCTCAAAACAAAGCAAATAAAAAAGAACATTGTTTGGAAGATTAAATTCAGGTCATTCACATATAAGGTGAGTTCCTTGACCCTGGCTTCTGGTCCTTGAGCCCTAGTTGAAACTCCTTTTCATCAACAGCCTCACTCACAGGCATGCACTTAAGAGCTTGGGCAGGTCGCCTCATAGTGGGCCTCAGTTTAGAGACATTTTCACGAGAGACAAACATTCCAGCAAGAATGCTAGAGAGATTTTTTTGGGTTTGCTTTTGGGTCACACTCAGAGATGCTCAGTGGTGACTCCTCACTCTACACTCAGGAATCACACCTGGTAGGCTCATGGGATACTGGGAATCAAACTTAGATTAGCTGCATGCAAGGCAAGTGCCTTTCTGCTGTACTATCACTCCAACTCTACACTAGCTATTTCTTGCTAGAGACTTCCCTGGGTCTCTGCCAGCTGCTCCTATAACTCCTAAACTGTATTTTCCCCAAGTCCCTCCACCCTGGATTCTACTTTAAAAGGTGCAATAATTGGGCTGAAGAGATAGCATGGAGGTAAGGCATTTGCCTTGCACGCAGAAGGATGGTGGTTCAAATCCTGGCATTCCATATGGTCCACCGAGTCTGCCAGGAGCAATTTCTGAGTGTAAAGCCAGGAGTAACCCCTGAGCACCTGCCAGGTGTGTCCCAAAAACCAAAAAATAAATAAATAAATAAATAAAAAGGAAAGAAAAAAAAGACAAAGGGTGTATCAACTTTTGAGGAGGGCTGTGGGCCTCACCTGGTGATGCTCATGGGGCTACCACCCAACCCAGTGCTTGGGACTCCTAGTGGTGCTGCTCAGAGGACCTTGGGAGGTTGGGGATCATACCAGGATCCTCTGTCCCCCTACATATAAAGTGTGTACTTAGGCCCCTTGAGCTGGCTCTCTGGCTTTCTGGGGTGTGGTTGCTGGAAACTGAGCTGTGCTGTAAAGGTGGATCCTGGAGACTGAGCTAGGGTAGTTGCAGGGGACAGACTCTCAGCTGAGGTGTGAAGGCAACAGGAGGATGGCAGGGGAGTCCTTGGCTGCTGGTTCCTGATGGAGCATCTGCTCTCTGCCCCCTGCACGATGTGTCTCTACATGCCCAATAAGGAACTATTGGTAGGAACCTTGACCTTGCCAGTGTTTGAATGGAGAAGCCAGTGTGCAAGTAACCCCCTGTGAGGGTGCTAAGGCAGGGCCGTATAGGGGAACTCATTTTTATTTGGAGTGATAATGCCTGAAGTCATACTCCCAGCATACTCTTTGCTTATTTCCTGCACATTCATCAGTCTTGAAGGAGATTTTTCAATCTATCAAGGCAGCATATTAGCCTTCACTAGGGATGGGTTTTGATGAGCATTGCTTTTATTCACATCATCTCTCCCCACCTTGCAGACCAGTTCTCTCCCTTGTTTCTCACATTCACTCTTTCCCCTTTCTGGGTTTTTGCCACCAATTTCAGGGACAAAACAGACTCAGCTGCTAGAGTCTTCAACTCCTTCTTTCCCCAGCTCAGTTGCATGCACCCACATATTCTCTTTACTGACAGCATGGGAAAACTGTGGGTTACATAACCCCTTTCTCTGCCTCCCTGAACTCACTGTCTGGTCCCTCTGCTTTTCACTACTAATATCATCAACAACTGTTGCACTCCTTGGGATCTTCCCCTCCTCATCCAACACTTGCTGTAAGACCATCTTGAAACCCGCCTGCCAGGGCCCAGAGCCATAGCACAGCAGGGAGAGCACTTGCTTAGTACGTAGTTGACCCAGGTTTGAGCCTCAGCATCCCATGTGGTCCCAGGAGCACCACCAGGAGAAATTCCTGAGTGCCCAGGAGTATGTCTTGAACAGCATTGTGTGTGTTTCCTTACTAAGATAAAGAAAGTTAAAAAAAAAAAGTTGCCTTGTGTTAATTTGGTCATCCTGGGAAATGCCTCTGTGCTCTGAGACCTGAAATAAAACGAGGGGAGTGGTAAAAAACTTTAATTCTTTAATTGGGGTATAGGAGACATAGAGAGATGTGTATGTGTTAATAATGCGGAAGTAGGGAGATGGGTAGGGAATAGGGTTGTGTGTAGTTATATGGGGTGCAGGGGATGGGATATTTGTGTAAGTATGTGAGGGGACAGAGTGTAGGAATGAGGGGCCTGTGTTAGATAGTTGGGGGTAGGGTGTTTGCCTTGCAAGCAGCCGATCCAGGATAGACGGTGGTTCAAATGTCAGCATCCCATATGGTCCCCAGTGCCTGCCAGGAGCGATTTCTGAGCACAGAGCCAGGAATAACTCCTGAGTGCCACGGGGTGTGACCCCCCCCAAAGAAAAAGATAATTGAGGGTGTGGGAGATGGGGTATATATATATTTGGGGACATGAAGTCCAAGAATGTGTGTATAGATATTTGGGGTGGACAATGCTGTACAAGCAAACACTCTACCTGCTGTACTATCACTCCAGTCCCTATATAGGTTTACATGTTATTGGTTTCAGGGATCCACTTTTGAATTTTGGGGGGAAGGGTGTTTGGGCCATACCCAACTGAGCTCAAGGCTTACTCTTGGCTCTGTGCTTAAGGATCACTCCTAGCAATGATGGTGACCCTATGTGGTGCCAGAAATCAAACCCAGGATGGCTGTGTGCAAGTCAAGAATCTTACCCTCTATTATCTCTCTAACTCCTAAAATCACTTTTATTTATTTATTTATTTATTTGGTTTTGGGGCCACACTCTTTGTGCTCAGGGGTTACTCTAGGCTCTGAGCTTAGAAATCGCTCCTGGCAGGCTCAGGGGACCTTAATGGGATGCGGGAATTGTACCCAGGTCTTTCCGGGGTCAGCCACATGCAAGGCAAATGCCCTACTGCTGTGCTATGACTCCTGCCCCTAAACTCACTTTTTTTTTTTTTTTTGGTTTTTGGGTCACACCTAGCAGCGCTCAGAGGTTATTCCTGGCTCTACACTCAGAAATCGCTCCTGGCAGGCTCAGGGGACCATATGGGACGCCAGGATTCGAACCACCGTCCTTCTGCATGAAAGACAAACGCCTTACCTCCATGCTATCTCTCTGGCCCCATAAACTCACTTTTTTTTGTGTGTGTGTGTGCGGTTTTTGGGTCATACCCGGCAGTGCTCAGGGGTTACTCCTGGCTCCAGGCTCAGAAATTGCTCTTGGCAGGCATGGGGGACCATGTGGAACGCTGGGATTCAAACTGATGACCTTCTGCATGAAAGGCAAACGCCTTACCTCCATGCTATCTCTCCGGGCCCCAAACTCACTTTTTTTTTTTCAGTATTTTTTTGTTTGTTTGTTTGTTTTTTTGGGCCACACCCGTTTGATGCTCAGGGGTTACTCCTGGCTAAGCGCTCAGAAATTGCCCCTGGCTTGGGGGGACCATATGGGACGCCGGGGGATCAAACAACAGTCCTTCCTTGGCTAGCGCTTGCAAGGCAGACACCTTACCTCTAGTGCCACTTCACCAGTCCCCAAACTCACTTGTGTGTGTGTGTGTGTGTGTGTGTGAGTGTGTGTGTGTATGTGTGTGTGTGTGTGTGTTTGGGTCACACCTTGCAGTGTTCAGGGGTTATTCCTGGCTCCAGGCTCAGAAATTGCTCCTGGCAGGCACGGCTGGGATTCGAACCAATGACCTCCTGCATGAAAGGCAAATGCCTTACCTCCATGCTATCTCTCCGGCCCCCAAACTCACTTTTTTTTTTTTTTTTTTGGTTTTTGGGTCACAACCGGCGGTGCTCAGGGGTTACTCCTGGCTGTCTGCTCAGAAATAGCTCCTGGCAGGCACGGGGGGACCATATGGGACACCGGGAGATTCGAACCAACCACCTTTGGTCCTGGATTGGCGGCTTGCAAGGCAAACGCCGCTGTGCTATCTCTCCGGGCCCGAAACTCACTTTTTTTTTCTTTTTTTTATTTAACCAACTTTATTACATACATGACTGTATTTGGGTTTCAGTCATGTAAAGAACACCACCCATCACCAGTGCAACATTCCTGTCACCAATGTCCCAAATCTCCCTCCTCCCCACCCAACCCCCGCCTGTACTCTAGACAGGTTTTCTATTTCATTCGTACATTCTCGTACATTAGGATAGTTCAAAACGTAGTTATTTCTCTAACTAAACTCATCCCTGTTTGCGGTGAGCTTCATGAGGTGAGCTGTAACTTCCAGCTTTTTTCTCTTTTGTACCTGAAGATTATTATTGCAAAAATGTCTTTCACTTTTCTTAAAACCCATAGATGAGTGAGACCATTCTGCGTCTTTCTCTCTCTCTCTCTCTCTGACTTATTTCACTCAGCATAATAGATTTCATGTGTATAGGAAAATTTCATGACTTCATCTCTCTTGACAGCTGCATAATATTCCATTGTGTATATGTACCACAGTTTCTTTAGCCATTCATCTGTTGAAGGGTATCTTGGCTGTTTCCAGAGTCTTGCTATGGTAAATAGTGCTGCAATGAATATAGATGTAAGGAAGGGATTTTTGTATTGTATTTTTGTGTTCCTAGGGTATATTCCTAGGAGTGGGATAGCTGGATCGTATGGGAGCTCGATTTCCAGTTTTTGGAGGAATCTCCATATTGCTTTCCATAAAGGTTGAACTAGACGGCATTCCCTTTTTTAATCTCAAAATTTTCAGCATATTGCTCCAAAAAATTCCTCAAGGAATTAATGATGAATGATCAAGTAAATAATAGAACCGACTCCCAAAGGATCATGGGCATTGTGGATCTACCTGTGAAAAACCTTAGATAAAAATTCCTACTAGTGGGGCCGGAGAGATAGCATGGAGGTAAGGTGTTTGCCTTTCATGCAGAAGGTCCGTGGTTCAAATCCCGGCGTCCCATATGGTCCCCCGTTCCTGCCAGGAGCGATTTCTGAGCATAGAGCCAGGAGTAACCCCTGAGCACTGCCGGGTGTGACCCAAAAACCAAAAAAAAAAAAAAATTCCTACTAGAGTCTGGGCATGTTCACATGGTAGTGATAGATGTCTCCTGAAGACCAATGCTCTATCAGACAGGAGGCAAATCAACTCAAATGTTCTTTTTTTTTTTTTTGGTTTTTGGGCCACACCCGGTAACGCTCAGGGGTTACTCCTGGCTATGCGCTCAGAAGTTGCTCCTGGCTTGGGGGACCATATGGGACACCGGGGGATCGAACCGCGGTCCGTCCAAGGATAGCGCAGGCAAGGCAGGCACCTTACCTTTAGCGCCACCGCCCGGCCCCAACTCAAATGTTCTTAAGTCAAAGCCACAACTAGAGTTTAGTGTGCCAGGAAGAAAACAAAGAGTAAACAGAAGATGGACAATACACTTTTAAGCAGTTCTATGTGGATGTCCTTGTCTGGCTGCAGATTTAAGAAGTGAACTCTTGGATTATTGGTGATTCAATAATTTTCAAAAATATACTTGTTACTGAACTTTTTCTTTCCTTTCTTTTCCATCTCTTTAGTTTTTCTTTCAATTTTCTATTTTTTTAAATCATGTTGCTTTTAGTCTTCCTGAAACAAATGTATTATGATCAGTTATGTCAATTATGTGATGCATTTTCTTTAAATAAATAAAAAATATTAGAAAAGAAAAAAGAGGGGTTGGCGAGGTGGCGCTAGAGGTAAGGTGTCTGTCTGCCTTGCAAGCGCTAGCCAAGGAAGGACTGCGGTTCGATCCCCCGGCGTCCCATATGGTCCCCCAAGCCAGGGGCAATTTCTGAACGCTTAGCAGGAGTAACCCCTGAGCATCAAAAGGGTGTGGCCTGAAAAACCAAAAAAAAAAAGAAAGAAAAGAAAAAAGAAGTGAACTCTTGGAGCTGGATTAAAAGCACAGTGGATAGGGTGTTTATCTTGCATGCAGCTGACCTGGTTTCGATCCTCTCCTCGGCATCCTGGTTCCAACTGCAGCCTGCCAGGAGTGATTTCTGAGTGAGTAAACTTTGAGCACTGTCTGGTGTGGCCCCCAAAACAAACCAAAATAAAATAAATGAACTATGTCTTGTATGTATCTGCTCCCAATCCCAGTCCTATGCTAGGAACTTCTAGGATTGAGCCCTGAGCTCAGAGCTGGGAGTAATCCCTGAGCATCGCCAGATGTGACCCCGAAATCAATCAATTTTCAATAAATTAATAAATAAAAAGAAATTGGTGCCAGAGAGACAATACAGCAGGTAAGATTCTTGCTTTGTATATAGCTGACTCAGGATTGATCTCCTGTTCTACCTAGGATCCACTAAATCTCACCAGGAGTGATCCTTGAGTGCAGAGCCCTAAGCTATTGATGTGGCCCCTAAATCCAAATAAATAAAATGAAATAAAAATAAATCAAATCTAGGACCTTAACATTGTAAACAGAAGCAAGAAAGAAGTTTTTGGTTGCTCAGACCAACTCCCACTGTGCATAAGTTTTTCCATTTTAGCTTTTCTTCCTGGGAACCCCCTGCCCCCTCCTTCCCTCCTTCCTTTTCTTCTCCAGTGATTGCTCTGGTCTGCCCACCCTGTTTTCTTCTCCTTCCCTCCATTTCCAACCTCATCCCTTTGAACCCGACCAGACTAGGCCCATCATTTGTTTATTTGGGAGTCTGTGCTGCGGAAAGAAGTTAAAAATCTCTCTGCACATTAAAACAAAGAAAGGAACATTTTATATTCCCTTTCATGGTCAAAAGATGATCCTTTGTTCCCCAGTCACAAAATCCATTTAGGTGTTTATAGACCAGTAATCTCAACAATGACCGTCTTTGCTTTTCTCTGGGTGTCAATTAACATTCTTAATTGCCCAGTTCGAACTGTCTCACTTTTTGTGTGTTGGGTAGACTCCTCTGACAAGTTTATTTTCAATTATAATTTATATTGCAAAGATGGATAGGTATTTATGACAGTAAACTTTCCGGCCAGCCAGGCTTTTAACTCTCAAAGGTTTGTTATAATAAAGCAAGCTGGTGGCAAGAGCCACAGAAGAGCCTTCTCGGTGATATTTTTTTTTAAAGATAAACTTAACAATGGGTACTTTGGGGGAGAGGGAGAAACAGATTGGGGTCTGGTATATTGGCAAGAGTGAGAGAACTTTCTGGAAGGAACTGATAGGCAGTAGCTCAGAAATGTTTAAGAGCAGATCAAAACTGCTAAATGGGATTGAAATGAAAAGCTTTTGCAGCAGACAAAAATTGTTCAATCAATTGAACCTTTGACTTGTTTTTGAAAATCTATACATTTCTCCTGCCCAGTTACGAAATCTGGGAGGGTCCTGATAAGCATGTTTATGAGCCTACCCATTTGGCCTGATCGCTTGCACAAGAGCCCACTAAGGGAATAAGATAGTATTTAACCCAAAAAAAAACAAAAAAACAAACAAAAAAAAAAACTTGAAAGTTGTGAATTTGCAAATCACCAGCATTCAAAAAGACTCTGAACTGCAGACCTTTTAGAAGGAAATCTGAAATCTGAACGGGGCTCTCAGGCTTACTGAAAAGTTATCTACAATAATGACCAGCAACTCCTGTTACTAATATGGGCTGGTAATGTTAAATTACAAGTTCATTCACAAAGTGAAAACATAATTTCATTGACATTGAAAACACAATTGCAAAGATTTTTGTCCAGTGGCAGAAAGGCTTAGCATATCCAATTTATGGAAATAAACAGACCTCCAGAATGTATTTTTAGTAGCTCTCAATTACATAAAAGTTAAGATGCTCACCAAAAAAATATGAGGAGATTTACTAAAAAATTGCCTTTCTCAGGGCCAGAGTTGATAGTACAGCCATTAGGGCACTTGCCTTACATGCAGTCAATCTGGGCTTGATCCCCAGGCATCCTATATAGTCCCCTATGCACACTGCTAGGAGTAATTCCTAAGTGTAGGAGTAAGATGAGACTAGTGTGGCCCCCCAAAAAACAAATAAATAAAAAGAAAAAAGAAAAAGAAAATATGCTTTTCTCTCTTTTTGCATTATTTAAGTGCTTTCAAGAACGACAGCACATAGTGTGTCATCTTTGTGGCTTTTTATTTTGTTTTGGTTTATTTTGGGCGGTGACATCCAACATCTACTGACTCAGGGAATCACTGGCTGTGCTTGGAGCATCATATTGGGTGCAGGGTACAGAGCTCTGGCTGGATACAAGGCAAGCACCTTTTCCACTGGACTATCTGGCCCCAGGAGTCTCAGATCTTTGATGGTCAGGCCAGAATGTCTGGGTTCATTAGTTAGAGGTTTACAAGGTAGCTGTGGAGATGAGCGAATTGGAACTGTGATTTTTTTTTTTTTTTTTTTTTTTTTTTTGGTTTTTGGGCCACACCCTGTGATGCTCAGGGGTTACTCCTGGCTATGCGCTCAGAAGTTGCTCCTGGCTTCTTGGGGGACCATATGGGACGCCGGGGGATCGAACCGCGGTCCATCCTAGGCTAGTGCAGGCAAGGCAGGCACCTTACCGCCAGCGCCACTGCCCGGCCCCGGAACTGTGATTTAATACTTTAATTTTTTTTTTTTTTTTTTTGGTTTTTGGGCCACACCCAGTAACGCTCAGGGGTTACTCCTGGCTATGTGCTCAGAAGTTGCTCCTGGCTTGGGGGACCATATGGGACACCGGGGGATCGAACCGTGGTCCGTCCAAGGCTAGCGCAGGCAAGGCAGGCACCTTACCTTTAGCGCCACCGCCCGGCCCCAATACTTTAATTTTTTATCAGAAAGAGTTTCTACTACTACTACTGTTATTATTATTTTAAAGTATTAGGGCTAGGAAGATAGTGTGGTGATTATAAACCCATGACTTGCTTTGTGTGGGTACTGGAATTTGATTCCAAACACTACCTGTACATTCTCTCCCCAGTTCTGTGGCATTATTGAGCACTATGGCATGAACAATACCTCATCACAAGCCAGAGCATCAAACTGTTTGACCCAGTTGACCAAGTATTACCAGGAGTGATCCCTTATATAATGCTGGAAGTCAACTATCTTCTTGCAAAAAAAAAAAAATTGGAATACCCTAGTTTGATCTCCAGAACCTCATGTGGTCCCCAAAGTACTACCAGGAGTGACCCCTGACTATAGAGCCATTAGTGAGCAACTGCCAAGTGTTGCCTCAAATCCTACTCCACCCCTAGCCTGGCATCCCATATAGATCCCCCAACTCTTTGCCAGGTGTGATCCCTGAGCACAAAGTCCTTACCCCAAAACAAAACAATTAAAAACAAACCAATGATTGGGCTAGTATAGCAGTCGGGTGTTTGCTCTGTGTGAGGCCAACCTGGGTTCTATCCCTGACATCCCATAGCTCCTGAACCTGCTAGGGGTGTTTTCTGAGCGTAGAAAGCCAGGAGTAATCTAATCCCTGAGTGCCACAGGGTGTGGCCCCCAAAAACTCAAAAGATAAAATAAAATATACTGCAGGTCTCTAGGTTCAATAGCTCAAGCGCAGAGTCCCAGAGCGCAGCAGTCAGCATCATGACAGGACAGGCATTTAGAAAATTTCTTCCGCTCTTTGACCATGTATTAGTTGAAAGGAGTGAGGCTGAGACTGTAACCAAAGGAGGGATTATGCTTCCAGAAAAATCTCAAGGCGAGGTGTTGCAAGCTCCAGTGGTTCCTGTTGGTTCGGGCTCCAAAGGGAAGAGTGGAGAGATTCAGCCTGTTAGTATAAAAATTGGAGTCAGAGTTCTATCAGGCACCAAAGTGGTTCTAAATGACAAGAATTATTTCTTGTTTTGAGATGGGGACATTCTTGGAAAGTACTTAGACTGAAAATGCCATGTTTGAAATGGCATCCCATGAAGCTACCCATTCCACTGAAAGACTGAAATCTCTCATCATGTAAATAATTTCCATGTCTCTTATAATAAACTAATGATATTCAAACTAATGACATTGGTCTCTAACTTTTATTTTCAATGTACTGATATAAATACTTCTAAATAAAAAATAAAAATAATATAAACCAATAAGGAAGTCCTAATAAAGACCTTAAAATCATACTGTCCAGACACCTGACTTCTCAACCCTGGTGCTGTGGACAGTAGAGGTCAGATAATTTTTTGTTGGGACGTGGGGTAAGAGATTATCTTGTCCAGATTATTGTATGATGTTAACATTATCCTGGTCCTATCTGGGGAATCAGAAACTCCCAAAACTGCTCAAGACATTGCAAATGTTATCTTGCTAGGGTGTGAGTGATAGTAAAGGGAGTAGGGTATATGTTTTGCACAAATTGACCCAGATTCGATCCCCAGCATCTTAATGGTCCCCCAAGACTACCAAAAGTGATCTGAGTCCAGAGCCAGGAATAAGTCTTTATTTATTTATTTATTTATTTATTTATTTATTTATTTATTTATTTATTTTTGGTTTTTGGGCCACACCCAGCGGTGCTCAGGAGTAACTCCTGGCTGTCTGCTTAGAAATAGCTCCTGGCAGGCACGGGGGACCATATGGGACACCGGGATTCAGACCAACCACCTTAGGTCCTGGATCGACTGCTTGCAAGGCAAATGCCGCTGTGCTATTTCTCCGGGCCCAGGAATAAGTCTTGAGCACATCCGGATATGGCCCCAAAACAAAATAAACCAAAAAAAGAAATAATGAAAAAAAAAATAGTGTCTGGTGGGGAAAAGGCAGAGGCAGAGCCACGGGAACTCCCCCCTGTAGATTTGGGAATCTTGTTCTCTGCTGCTGGAGCATGGTCAGGACTGACCAGACACTGAACAGAAGCAGTTCCCCCACTTTCCACTCTTAGCCCACCTCATTTCCAGCAGTTATAGACTCTCATTTCTGACATCATTTGTGTTTTTCCTTTTTTTTTTTTTTTGGTTTTTTGGCCACACCCAGCGGTGCTCAGGGGTTACTCCTGGCTGTCTGCTCAGAAATAGCTCCTGGCAGGCACGGGGAAACCATATGGGACACCGGGATTCAAACCAACCACCTTTGGTCCTGGATCGGCTGCTTGCAAGGCAAACGCCGCTGTGCTATCTCTCTGGCCCGTTTTTTCTTTTTTTGTGTGTTTGTTTTTACTTTATGATCCATACCAAGTGATGCTCAGGGGTCACTCCTGGCTCTGTGTTCAGGAATCACTCCTGGTGGTGTTCAAGGGACCATATGGGATACCAGGGATTGAACCCTTGTCAGCTTTGTACAAGACAAGCGCCGGGCCCGGAGAGATAGCACAGCGGCGTTTGCCTTGCAAGCAGCCGATCCAGGACCAAAGGTGGTTGGTTCGAATCCCGGTGTCCCATATGGTCCCCCGTGCCTGCCAGGAGCTATTTCTGAGCAGACAGCCAGGAGTAACCCCTGAGCACCACAGGGTGTGGCCCCCCCCCAAAAAAAAAAAAAAAAAAGACAAGCGCCCTCCCCGTTGGCTGTACTATGACTCCGGATCAATTCCTAGTTTCCTGAACTTGCTTGAATATGTACCCTTTGTTCTTCTGTAAGATATAGTCATGGGTTTCAATATATTACTGACAACTAGGAAGACTAATTGAAGTTATAAATTATTTGATACCAATTTGGGGGATAATAAGATGGTGTCAAGAAGAGAGATCTCAAGACATGGGGAGCAGGGAGAAGGGGGAGAAACATCATTAGTTAAGTGGGAATTATTGCAATTAGCAGAATTTGCAGACATAAATCATTCTCAGGAGGGCTCTGGGCCAGGACATCGAGAAAAGTGGACATTTGGCCCTATAATAAAGCACTCTCTGTGACTTACAAGCTTTGTTTCTGGGTGATTTTAGCTCAACCTCTAAATCTCAGGAACCAGAAGCACTTCACCGGAATGAAGTCTCGGTGAAAGGTGGGTTGGTAGTCAAATCAGTGAAGAACCATGACCACCAAGGTTGATCCAACAGAGCAGCATACCTTTCCCCCCTTCCCCAAACCATAGCAGTAGTATGACCCCTCATGAGTTCATGGAGTCCTCATTTGGCCATGGCTGAGCTGACTAAAGGAGACCAACTTCACAGCCTGTGTTATTCTCTGGGAGCTAGAAAGCCTTGTGTATTTTCTATGGGCTCTTTCAAGTGCAGGGAGTCCATTAAGGAACTTTGCACAGGAGCGATAGCACTGTGGTAAGGCATTTTGCCTTGTATTCGGCCAACACAGGACAGACCCCAAGACTGCCAGAAGTGACCTCAGAGTGCAGAGCCAGGAGTAACCCCTGAGCGCCATCGGGTGTGACCCAAAAACTAAGAAAAGAAAAAAAGGACTTTGCAAAAGTCAAAAAGAAGTGTTTTTCTCCCACCCCAGAAGCCTCACTCAGTGAGTTGGCCAGTGCTCTTGATAAAATGCCTGGCTTCCTGTGGTTTCTCATTCTGTGTTCCTTTTGTTTGTTTGTTTGTTTTAGAGCCACACCTGCACTCAGAAATCACTCCTGGCAGGCTCAGGGGATCATATGGGATGCCGGAAATTGAACCCGGGTCCATCCCAGGTCTACTGCATGCAAGGCAAACACCCTACCGCTGTGCTATCACTCTGGCCCCTCATTCTGTGTTCCTGAAACTCTACTTTCATTGCACACTAGCTCCCTGATTGCTTATCTCACTGGGTCCCTGCACCCAGGGTCACTGACTCAGCTACTCGTTCCCAGGTGGTAATGGAAGAAGAGTCAGCATGGTTCACTGTTAGTGATGCTTCAGACAGTATGATGTGCCCTGATTCAGCCACATTGGAGCATTTGCCAGAATTTCCTTCCTTGCTTACTTTGAGAGAGCAGGTAAGGTCATCAGATGTCTTGACCACATTTGATTTATCCATTTACCTGTTGGTGAGCTCTTGTGAGGCTTTTGTGAATAATGCTGCTATGAACATGACTCTACAAATACCTCTTTAAGCTCCTGCTTTCAGCTTTTTTTTAAGACATAATTCATTTAGAGATGCTCTCAGTGCACTCAGTTGCGCTCAGGGCTTACTCCTGATTCTGTGCTTAGGGATCATCCCTGGTGGTGCTCAGAGGACCCTATGCAGTGCTGGGGATAGAAAGAGAATCAGCTACTGGCAAGGTAGGTGCCTCATTCACTAAACTATCTGTTTGGCACCACAACTTTGAATTCTTTTTATTAAATATTATATGTTAAACATTTCAGCTTTCCGCAGCTGCACTGTTTTACATTCCCACCAACTATAATCCCCTTCAGTACTTAAAAGTCACTCACAGTTGACTTATTTGTTTATTATTGTTATGAAGTCTTTGATCTGTGTGTGTGGGAGGAATGTTGAAAGTGCTTGTAATGAAAAGGTGATTAAATCTGGGTTTTTTTGTTTGTTTTGTTTTGGGCCACACCTTGTGGTGCTCAGGGGGTACTGGTACTCCTGGCTCTGTGCTCCTGGCAGGCTTGGGGGACCATTTGGAATGCTGGAGAATGATCCTAGATCCGTCCAGGGTTGGTTGCATGCAAGGCAACCACCCTACCACTGTGCTATCTTTTCAGCCCATAAATCTGTAATGATACTTTTTTGGGGGGAATCATACCCCAGCAGTGCTCAGAGCTTATACTTGGCTTTGCATTCAGGGATTACTGCTGGAAGTACTCAGAGGATCAAATAGGGTGTTGGGGATCAAAATAGAGTCACTGTGTGCAAAGCACACTATTTCTTCATCCCTTAATGATACTTTTTTAATTAAAGGAATATTGAATTTTAATTAAAGGAATATTAAAGAAATGAGCTGGTTGCCAGATATAGAAAACACTGACAGGTAGATCTAACTTGAGCGAAATTTGAACCGAGACTTCAAGTTTGTGGCTTTAGTAGCTATGAGCCAGGTGAAAGTAGGCAGTGGAGAGTGAAGAAAGTTCCTTGCAGAACAAAGTTGAGGTGGGCTTAAGTGAAAAGATCTTCATCTGAGCTTTACCTAAACCAGTGTCTATTACATGAAAAGTGATAAAGCTCATGCATACAGCATACGTTTGAGTTTGTTTTCCTATCAATGGAAATCAAAAAGGATTTTGATGAGGATAAAATGGAACTATGGATCTTAAATTTAATACACAGTAAGGTTTCAGCATTTCTACATAAGTGAATTTCCCTGGGTTGGATTTTCCAAAATCAGTTATTCCACCAAAGGCATTATAAAGTTTAATTAATCATCTTTTCTTACTCTAAATCTGGTCCCATCCAGATCTTTGAGTTAAGGAATATTCAAGAATCAAAGAATTTACCAGGGATTAGGTATTAGCCTTCAATTTGCCCAGCTATGATCTCCCATCCCACTAACTCTGGGTTGTTACCTTGTTACCTAGAGGTAACCTCTTGGTTGCAGCTGGAAACTTGAAAAGATTCCAGCTATAACTATGATGATCGTTCCTTAGTATGAGATCCACGGCAGATCTCCATTTGAGGAACCACTTCTTTTAGATTTGGTTTATAGAAGTTATTTCCACAGACCTTGCATTTTCCAGGATAAGCTGAATGGAACATGTTTTATTAGACCATCAATTTATTCCCATTTTGCGCTCTGGTGTATATTCAGCTGCAGTGAGATGGTGTGCATAGGGGTGTGAGAGGAAAAAGGCTGGGGTTTAGGGATGGATCAGCGAAAAGACCACTTCCATCACTGACATCTTGGAACACAGGTCCTCATTTTAAAAGGGGACAAAAACAAAATTGGGAAAACACAATGGGTATATGTATTTCATGCTGCCTATGGCACAAGCAGGGTTTAATCAATTTTCATCACCATCACATGGAGTGGTACAATTTTAGTCCCTTGATCAAAACAGAAATAGTTGCTATTAAAGCAATCACCAACAAAAGCCAGTCAATGTAACTCATATCTTAAATGAAATTCCCTTTAAGTCACTAAGAATTCTTGAGTTATGAACCTATTGTACATCCATTCAGATCTGTCAGTTACATCTCCTGCTGACTATACTCTTACACAGAAAAGGTGTTGGGAATATTAGTAGATTAATCAGCAAGGCAGCTGTTAATTGGTCTTTTGACTCAGTATGCTAATTCTCCATGGTTGCCATGTATTATTAAACTAAATACTTACCGTTCCAACTTGGGCTGTTGGTTATCAACCTATTTTTTTTCCACTGTAGGGAACTTAGGCAAACAATGCAAAACTCTTTTGAACTGTGTCACAAACTTTGGAGGTTAGCCTTCCTCCTTTCAATATGTTTTCACTAATGATCATGAATATCAGAAAGATGGTCAAACTGATTTATTTTTGCCTTGGGTTGTCCAAGTGCCCAGGTGAACTCATTCAGGAACAACCCAACCCCCAACCCCCATACTATTTGGCTTGCATTCCTGATCAACTTACAAGTAACTCTTACAAGCTGGGAACATGATGAATAATCAAGAAAATACAAATGTGAAGGAAGGGGTTATATATGCACAGTTCTTTACAATGAAGCAAATGCCAAATGAAGATAGAGCAGTCACGAAAACACAATCAGAAAAGGCTGAAGTGTTAATCATTCATTCATTTTTGGGAGCACTTGATAGAGTGGAGAGCAATTGGTGGAATACAGAGAATAAATGTATAAATGTATAAGATACACAACTTTAGAAAATTCCAAGTACCTCTGTGGCCAGATAATGCAATCATTTATTCTTTTCTATAATGAAGTCCATATTGCAAAGAATTCCAATAAGTAACAATAATGATCAGTAACAGCAATGTCATTGCTATTCCCTGGAAGATGTAAAGGCATTGTCTCAGTAATAAAATGTGATGTTATAAGACATTTATTGCTCATGAGGGAGAAATGCAATTGCTTGTTATTTTGATTTTATCACTGACGCTACTGGCTTTTAATCTGCCTTTTCTATATTTGGAATTCATTCCTTTTAAAATGTTTAAAATAAAAAACACACCCCCGGGGCCGGGAAGGTGGCGCTAGAGGTAAGGTGTCTTGCCTTACAAGCACTAGCCAAGGAACGGACCGCGGTTCGATCCCCCGGCGTCCCATATGGTCCCCCCAAGCCAGGGGCGATTTCTGAGCACATAGCCAGGAGTAACCCCTGAGCATCAAACGGGTGTGGCCCAAAAACCAAAAAAAAAAAAAAAAAAACACACCCCCAAGCCAAAAAAAAAAAAAATCAACGCTGCATTGTAACAAACCAAGCTGTGTAAATATGAATCCTGGGAGCTATTATTTACCACTTAGAGAAATTAAAATGTGGTTAGGGACTAATCTGGAATTTTTGAAACTGAAGGCTACTTTTTTTTTTTAACTTTATGCATTCTTTTAATTGCATTACATTTTTAGGGTTATTATTGGATGGTGTTTTATCAATGATCACTGGATATCATAGGCTAGGTGAAAAATTTATATATATCAAGCATAAATATAAGTTGAAGGCTACTTTTTAATAAGAATGGAGTGGAGATGAGGTAGGATGGCATAATTCCATTCTTCAGGCATCTCGAAAAAAGACACCATCAATATTTCCACCAAAAATAAAACGGGAGGGGCCAGGGCCTTTTGTTGTTTGTTTATTTGTTGTTTTTCTGGGAGATGCAAAAGCAATCCACCGTAAAGGATCATCTTTCTCCTCGCTAGCTGTGGATCTGAACTTCTAGAAGGCATTCTTTGGAGCGCACTATCCATACCCAACTCCTTTCCAAACCTTTCCAGAAGCTACTGGGGGCCACTAAGTAGACAACTATTTGGGCTTTTCTGGTTTAGGACTCAGAAAAGCGGGGCGAAGACGGTTCCCCCCTTCGGGTTTCGTCCGGGACCCAACCAATGTGAGTCCGGATGTTAATGAGTTGCGCTCCCATGATGAACACGCCTTTGTCGCCGGCCAGGCCGGACTACAAGGCCCAGCATGCCTCGCCCCTCCCTGATCAATGAGGGTTTATTTAAATGATCTCTGAGGTCTTGGACCCAGGCCAATCAGCTGTCAGGGCTCATGATAAATCGCAATGCATTATTGATAATAATAATTACTGGGACATGCGCGTTCCGGCCGAAGGGGGGTACCTTTCCCAACTCCAGGAATTTGGGACGGAGTGGGCAAATCCTCGCGGTTCTCCCGGCGCCCCCATGCACGCACCATGTCGAGGCGCAAGCAGGCGAAACCCCAACACATCAACTCCGAGGAGGACCCAGGGGTGCAGCAGCCGGCCCCGGACTCTGCAGAGACCGCCCCAGCGGCGCCGGCGGCGGGGCAGCCGGGTGAGCGGGGCCAGGGCGGGCTGGATAAGGACTTGCGGGATGGGATCCCCGGGGACTTGGGCTGGGGGAGAGCGAGCTGCTTTCCAGAGCTGAGATCTGGGGGTGCAAAAGAGGGGGGAGTCGGTGGAAGGAGCGATTCAGGCTGCGCGCCCGCGCTCCGGGGCAATTTTGCACTTTTCTCCGCGCTTCTGAGTTGGTTTTGGGGGTTTTGCGCTTAACTGATTGTGAAGTGGACCCCCCCCATTCCATTCCTGAAAGTTCCTTCTCCTGGTCCTCTAGCCCCCCTCTCTTAATTGGTTCCACTCCCCTCACCCCCACCCTGCAATTTAGGGCCCCCCTCCCTTGGCTGGCTTGTAAAAAAGAAAAAAAAGAAAGGAAAGAGACCCCGGGGGTTCCCACCTTTTTTTCCCTTCTAGCCTTAGGGGTTGTTTCTAAGCACCCCGGCTGGACCCCCCTTTGCTTGAATTAAATCTGCGCGCCACCCCAATGAGGCTGGTTGGGGGCCACCCGCGCGGCGCTGGGGCATCGGAAGTGAGCGGTGCTGGGGGCCTCCGCTGCCCTTTTCCTAGACCCACCCCGATCGGGGTCCGAGTGAATTCTCCCTCCCGGGGCGCCCGGACCCATCTGCGCCCTAACCTAACCTTTCGGGCCTGATGACCTCCAGCCATCTTTGATTTCCGACTTCCTAAAAATAACCAGCCGTGGCCTCGCCGGGGTGTGGGTGGGTGGGTGGGTGCGCTGGACCCCGGAGATCTATAGACCCCCCTTCCCTGGGCTGAATTTGGGGTGCACCAGCCTGCGCCTCACTAGGCTAGTTTTGGAGAAGTGCGCTGCTGCTCCCCACCATCCGGTGCGTGCGCTCCCGGCCGGGGTGCCCGCGGGGAGAGAGAGAGAGAGAGAGAGGTCGGGCGAGGGCGCGTCCCAGGGTGTGCTTGCAGCCCACGCTTCCGCGGGGCGCGCGGTGCCCGGGTCAAGGCGAGTTCGAGACCCCCCCAGGTCCTGCAGCCGGAGCGGGAGCGGCAGCGCAGCCAGACTCCCCTTTGGCTCCCGAGCGCTGCTGCGCCCGGGAAGTTGGGGATCGGGGTCGATCAGACCCTCTCAACCCCCTCCAACCCCCAACCCGGTCCGGCCCGCCAAATTGTCGCCCGATAAGTTGGTGGCTCCGGCGTGGGGGGAGGGGACTCGGGCTCTCCGCCTGCTTTCTAATTCTGCGGTTGTCCCAGCACGCTTGGGAGACTCAACTCATGCTTTTAGTTATTTTGGGGTCAGTGTATCCTACTACCCCCTACTTTTTTTTTCTTTTCTTTTCTTCCAGGCAGTATAATAAATTGCCTTTATTTTTTTTTAAATGTACTCGGGCCATGCATGCAATCCTCATTCTCCCCACTCTTGGCCGGAGAGGTCGGCTTGGAGGGGTGGTGGGCGTTTTTCTGGGCGCCCCAGATCCCCGGGGAATTTAAAAAAAAAAAAAAAAAGCTCTTTGTGCCCGGGGGGAGGGGGAAAGCTATGGAGAGTTTCTTCGCGGCGCCCACCTGGAACAAAAGGGTTAACCCTCCCCCCGCCGGCTTCCTCCCTCCCTCTCTCCCGAGAGGAGGGGCGAGGCGAGGCGAGGCGAGCTCCTGGCTCTGACCCCTCCCCTGATCCCGTTCTGACCTCCCCTTCCCCCCCTGCCCCCAGCATTTTGGGTGGGCGCGCATTAGGGGATTTGGGGTGGGACCTTTTGCAGCGGGGGAGAGAGCTCGGTTCACTGCACGGGGCTTGGGGGCCTTCTGAAAGGAACTAACTCGGGCTGGACTTTGGGATCTCTTCATTCACCCGCGCTGCCATAGGATCAGCCTGCCTGGCTTGGCCGTGCGCGCCCTCCAGGGTTGGGGGGCGGAGGGGGTCGCTATTGATCGCTGGGGTCGGATCCGAATGCCCGGCCGGGTTGCGCGCGGGTGCCCCCTGCAGGCCTAGCCTGGAACGGCACCATGTGCTGAGAGGCGGGTCCGGGTCCCTTTGCCAGGTACCCCGCTCGCACCTTGATGGGATGGGGTAATGGTAATGGGCAGTACTGGCTGAGCCTTGATGCTACCCCCTGGACACTTCACTGCGTTTTTGCCATCGCATCCCTAACCCGGTAACTCAGGAATTCTTGGAAAGAATCCCTCGTCCTAGAATGTGTTAGCGAGTTGCCACCGTGGAAAGGAATGTCGTTTTCCCGAGGCAGTACATTTTAGTGATTGCATTTTTCATTGCAAAATATATGTACATATATATACATATAAATATAAATACAAACGCACGCAAACACACACATATATATATATAATAGTGTGGTACAAACGACTTAGCAATTAAAAATCGGTCGTTCTTCTCTTGCAAAGCTCATTTGAGACCCACTTGTAAGGAATGTAGCATTTGAGAGGAAAATGAGATCCGGGGATCAATTAGCAGCTCAAAAAAAAAATCTGCAGGTGGGCAGAGAACTCTCCACACCAGAAAATTAGCATTTTCTCAAAAGAGTTTCAAATGCCCTTTATGCTAAACTGGATTACAAACCAACGATTAAGATTTGCCAAATTTCAAGTTAACTGCCTAGCCTCCGTAAGGAATGTGAAAGGAAGCTCATTCATGCCGTAAGGATCTGCTAGGGCGCTTTGGAAGCTTCGGTTTTAATTGAGAGAGAGGGAATCTCGTTAGTGCATTCGTTAATATAATATGGCAGAGCTGTTTTTCTGCTTTCCCAAACCTGTAGCTTTACCCCAACATCCCCTTTTGTTCTGCTAAAAATGCACAAGTCAAGATACTTGATCGTGCAAGGCTGGTCTGACTTCCTCCAGGTTGGCGGTGGGGATGTGGAGAGGAAGAACTTTTTCTCAACCCTCTAAATGAGAAGTGAGGTGGTGGTTAGTGCGATGACGACTGGGTTTTGGCTAATGTTTTGGAGTAAACCCTGTTCCAATCGGTTCTATGGTTTTCAACCCTTTGAAACTCAAGAGCTTTCTTTGAGTCTGACTTCTTCCTACAGTGGAGGTTCAGCATCTTGTTTAGATCATTTCAACTATAAGAGGCCTGCTGTGTACTGATTGGCAATGTGGTTAAGAAAAGATTTTGTCCAAAATAACTAAAGTAGTGGCTTTTTATCACTTAAGTTTTTAAGGTGCCTGTTTTTTATTTGTTTTGTTTTGGGGGCACACCTGGTGGCGGCGCTCACAGGTTACTCCTGGCTCTCCACCCCTGGCAGTCTGGGGGGGGACCATAAGGGGTGCTGGGAATCGAACCACCATCACCTCCTGAGTTGGCTGCTGTGCTATCTCTCCAGCCCATAAGGTGACTTTTGTTTTGTTTTGCACTTTTAGATTAAGAGGACTTTGGGAAGCAAACTGGAAATAAGGCATAATTGGAATTTTCTGTACCTTGGAAAAATGATGGGAAAAACATTTTAAGAATCACCCAATATGGAGGGGGCAAGAACTGTGGGTAGGGTGTTTGCCAAACATACAGGCTACCCAGGTTCAGTCTTCCGCGCCTGGGTTTATTCTCAGCCTTCCCCCCTCCAATCTCCTTGAAGCTGGAGAGAGAATACAGTAGCAGGGAGGTGCTTGCTTTGCATGCAGTGATCTGGGTTCAATTCCTGGCACCATGTATGGTGCCCTGAGCTCTAACAGGGTTGATTCTGGATCACTGACATTCAGGCATGGCTCAGAAAGAAAAAAGTTTTAAAAAATTAAAAACCGGGCCCGGAGAGATAGCACAGCGGTGTTTGCCTTGCAAGCAGCCGATCCAGGACCAAAGGTGGTTGGTTCAAATCCCGGTGTCCCATATGGTCCCCCGTGCCTGCCAGGAGCTATTTCTGAGCAGACAGCCAGGAGTAACCCCTGAGCACCGCCGGTAGTGGCCCAAAACCCAAAATAAAATAAAATAAAAAATTAAAAACCACCCTTTATTAAAATAAATTTTAATACATTGAAAATTTAAAATATGGGCCGGGCGGTGGCGCTGGAGGTAAGGTGCCTGCCTTGCCTGCGCTAGCCTAGGATGGACCGCGGTTCGATCCCCCGGCGTCCCATATGGTCCCCCAAGAAGCCAGGAGCAACTTCTGAGCGCATAGCCAGGAGTAACCCCTGAGCGTCACAGGGTGTGGCCCCCCCCCCAAAAAAAAACCAAAAAAAAAAAAAAGAAAATTTAAAATGAATTTTGAAATCTAAATCAAGACCCTCATCTCAAATTGGTTTTTTGTTTGTTTGGTTGGTTGGTTTTGTGCCACATCTATGGGATATCAGGTATTTTATCTGGGTCAGCCAGAGGCAAGGCAAGCAGCTGAACTGCTGTATTATCATTCCAGCCCCTCAAGTTGCCTTTTTTTTCCTTTTCCTTTTTTGCACCACAGCAGGTGGTCTTAGGGGTTACTCCTAGCCTGGTTCTATGCTTAGAAATCACTCCTGGGGAACCATATGGGATACTGGGGATTGAACCTGGGTTGACCATATGCAAAGCAAGTTCTCATTCCAACCCCAAATTTGCCTCTTTAAAACAATGAATTCATACCTTACTCTCACATGGTCCTCTGGAGAAGGTGAGCACAAATGCCTGCAGAGGGGGCTTCCCCATATCTGGGAAACAGCAGAGTCTGCACATCTGAGAATCTGGAAAGCCTTTAAATGTTAGATTTATTTTCCTTTTTTTAAAAAGGAAAAAAAAAACATTTAAGGGCTGGAACGATATCACAGCGGGTAGTGTTTGCATTGCTTGAGGCCAGACCCAGGTTCCATCCCCAGCATCCTATGTTATCCCTGAGCCTGCCTGGAGTAAACTGAGCACTGTCAGGTATGTGGCCCCAAACCAAAAAAAATTTATATATTTAAAAAAAAATTACTTTGGGTTTGGAACCATTCTGATGGTGCTCAGGGAGTTACTCCTGTGAGGCTGAATTGGAAGCCTGGCTGCCCATTCTGTGTTCCTGCCAGCCTGTGAGCCTCGCAAGGGTTTCTAGATTATGATTCAAGATCCTTTTATTTTGTTTGGGGGCCATGCTCAAGCATGAGTGCTCAGAAATTATTACTGTTGGTGGGGAATCATACAGGTTATGGGATCAAGCTTGGGTCAGTCATATAGTCATATACAAAGCAAATGCCTTACTCCTTGTGCCTATCTCCCAGCCTTCTGAAATATTTTAGCTCAGAAAATTTATGAATATTGGGGGGGATAAAAAAAAGAAAATTTATGAATATTTAGGTATCAGTGGCACCTAAAATTCCATCTAATTTGCCATCTCTGACTTAGATTTATTTCTCAAGTTTGGTGAATTCAAGTGTGAAAGGAAGCTGGGAAAGGGTACTTTGAACTTTTTTATACTCTTGGACATTTCATTTCCTTTTTTTTCTTAACTGCTTACCCTAGGGTGGGGGTTGGGAGTGGTAGTTACTGTGTGCTTTAGATAATCTACTCATTGTAGTTCTTTTAATATTGGAATGGGGGGAGAGAGATAAGCTGGGATCCTAAAGCCTTTCTCAAGATGACAGGTTTTTTTCTTTAAAGCATTTTCGAATCTCCTGGATCCCATTGGCCCCTATTAGATGAGCTTTCTTTCTATACAATAGTAGAGTATTTTCTATCCATTTGGTAGTGATTGAATCTAAGAGCCCTGCTGGGTTTACTGCATTCTTCCAACTTATTGGATAACTAGATGCTGAGAGATAACATTCCTAAAATTCGGAGTGGGGGTGGGGTGGGGGCAGTCAAGGCTGGTTGCCTTGTAATCCCTCTGAACTTTGCTTTTTTCCTTTGGGGAAGGGTTAACCTAAACATACCCAACAATTGTTCATAACTGAACCCTCTTACTCTTGGGCAAATAGAACTTCAGTCTTTGCTATTGGTGGTCTGGATGTTGAGATCCTTTTTTTTACTGCAGGAGCAAACAGAGCTGCTGCTGTTTTGAAGACACCAATGAGATGTTGGGGGGTTTGCTTCCAGGCTGCAGAGGAGCGAGCCTTGTGTATACAGTGAAGGCGAATTGGTATTCAGGCTGTAAATCACTCTTGGGACCTGTTAGATCCTTTTAGTCAGTGGAGCTTAACCTTTTTGGTGCCAAAGACAACTCCTCGACTAAAGTATTAAAATGGGAATGCCAAGGAAATCATTGCCCGGAATAGAATTTTAGGAACAAGACTTGGGTGATAGGCTGCTTTTCTGAAGCTAGTAAACAAAAAGCCTGAGCAGCAGATGGGGGACCCCAGGTTGACAGGGACAGATTGAACATTTTAAAAACCTGCTTTTGGGGGCTGCAGAGATGGTACAATGGATAGAACTCTTTCTTGCCTTGTATTTGGTTGACCCAGATTCAATCCCTGGTATCCCACATAGTTCGTTCCCCTAAGCACTGCAAGGAGGGATCTCAGAGCACAGAGCCAGGAGTAAGTCCTGAGCGCTGCTGGGTGTGGCCCTAGAACAACCAACCCCAACCCCCCTGGTTTCCTGGATGATGAAGTTGGGGTTCTGGGAGTTTTCACTGAGTGCTCCCTAAGTCCAGAATGGGAAGGCTTGTTCGATGATAGCTCAGGTCGATGACCCAAAGCCTCCTTTCTGCTCTACTTTTAGGGTTTGAAACAAAAGGAGGTTGCTGTAAAGGGACTAAATAATATTTTTTCTTTTTTGAAGGAACAAAATAATGTTTTGATACTGAGTGGTTTGAGGCCTACCAGAATTTTGTGCCATTAAGATTTGCATGGGGGTGGGGGTGGCTGGAGGCAGGAGAGCTTTATGAACCTGTATAGGGAAATAAGGGATGAAAGGTTTAAAAAGCTTAAAATGCATATATTCAACTATAAAGTTGAATTTATAAATTAGGTACAGTAGGAAATTTAACAGAGATCATTCCAATACAATGCCATACAATATATATTTTTTTGTTTTGGGCCACCCCAACTCCCCAACCCTCTCAACAGGGCTTACTCCTAGCTTTGCACTCAGGAATCATTCCTGGTCTTGCTTGGGGGACCATATGGGATGCTAAGGGTTGAATCCAGGTTGGCTGCCTGGAAGGCAAGTGCCATACCCATTTCCTGTTTTGTATTTTTTTGACCTTAGGTCATGGAAGTCACAGTACTGGAGTTGTTTATCTTTATCTTGAGGCTCTGATCCCCATGACATTATAGTGGAACACAGGTGTTTGGTTTTTGACTATGAAGATGACTTAAGAATCCAGGGTGTTGGGGTGTGGAGGATGTTGTTGGGAGATACTGATTCTGTTAAGGTCATGGGGCATCCCAAATTTTTTGGCTTGCTGCCCCTTTTTAGAAAAAAACTTGTGCTCCCAAATCTAACTTTTTTTTTTTTTGGTTTGCTCAGGGGTTGTTATTCCTAGCTCTGGGTTCAGAAATTACTATTGGCATGCTCGTGGGTCCATATTGGGATGATGGGGAGCGAACCTGAGTTGGCCTCATACAAGACAAACACTCTACCCTCTGTGCTATAGCTCCAACCCCCAAATCTACCTTCTTTAAGCAAACAGAAAGCATCTCCCCCTCCCATCATAGACACTAGAGTTTACTCCACTCAGGATGTTTACAGTATAGGGGAAGACAGGATTCCCTACTTTGTACACCTGATTTGGTTCTTTTTTTCGGGGAGCAACACCTGGTGGTGGTCTGGGGGCCACTCCTGGCTCTGTATTCAGGAATCACTCCCAACAGGGCACTAGAAATTCTCTGGGATGCTGAGAATGGAAACTCCATCCCCACCCCCAACCTGTGTTTGCTCTGGCCCCAGAAAATTGAATTTCTAATAAAGGCATTGCAAGTTCTTGATACAGAATTGCTCTTCTGCCCTTCATTCCGGCCTTGCAGATCCTGGAAAAGTCTCTGGATTGATACTTACTAGCTGAATGTCTGGGAGTTGATATTTGTAACCCTTTTCCTCCAAGGTCATGTCAGAGGCAGGCTGGGGCAGGGGTGGGGAGTCCCTGGGACTCTACCTGCAGTTGACCTGGGCCCTCTACCTCCTAATGCTTTTGAAGACATTTCTGGGAGTCCTGGAAAGGTAGTTGTAATGTGTATTGTAGAGCCATCCCCCTTTTCAGTAAGCTGCCTCCATCCAGTCTGCTTTCCTATGGTGTTTTATGAGAGGAAAGAATGTTGCAGTTCTCAGAAGGAAGTGAACTGGGTTCAAAGGAAGGTCTGGGCATTGCCTGCAGGCTTCAGGAAATGTTGATGTTCCTTACCTCAGTTTCCCCTCAATGAAATCACTATATTGAGTGAGTGTGTGTGGGTGTGTGTGTTTTGTTTTGGACCCACACTTGACTGCTCGGGTTATTCTTGGCTCTGCACTCAGGGATTACTCCTGGTGGTGCTTGGGGGATCCAGAGGGATGCTGGAGATAGAACATGGTTATAGAACATGGTTAGTTTTGTGCAAGACAAATAAACGTCTTGAGCCACACCCGTTTGAAGCTCAGGGGTTACTCCTGGCTATGCGCTCAGAAATTGCTCCTAGCTTGGGGGGACCATATGGGACGCGAGGGGATTAAACCCAGTTTGTCCTAGATTAGTGTGTGCAAGGCAAATGCCCTACCACTTGTGCCACCACTCCGCCCCCACCTGTTGCATCTTGAAGAGTGGTTCTGGGGTTCTTTTCTCAAAAGGAGCCCTCAAAAGAAAGAAATAGGAGATGGGAGGAGCTAATGCCCACTGAAATTTAGTGGTGTGTGTAACCCCTGCAGTGAGTGAATACAAGCCCACCTGGAAGTGTCTGCCAGGATTGGTAAACCCCCTGCTGTGGAAATTAAAAATCTGGTACCATAGGAGAAATGCTATTTTGAGTTGACCCCTCCCACACTGTTCTGGGCTCCAGGGCTTCTGGAGCATGTTTTTTTACTCAGGACCATATGCCTAGTCCTGTTCCCAGCCACTTGAATCAGATCTCTGGCCCCCACATCTTAAGAGTATTTTTGCTTGCTTTGACTTGGGGGCTACACCCAGTCATGCTTGGGGGACCTATGGCACCAGAAATGGAACCTGGGGTTCCTGCCTGAAAGCATGCTTTAAAGTGCTCTACTCATTGGGCTCTCTTACCAGACCCTTACTTCATGGTTTGGAGATGGAGTTTGGTAGAAGGGGTTAATGAGCACTGACTGCTTTATGCCCCTCCCCATCCTCAGGATCAAACCCCATGAATTTAAGTAGTGTTATTAGCCAAGAAGTCAGAAGTTGAGGCCAAATATTGTGAGCTTTCCCTTATGTGTCCCCTGGCACACTCCCTTCCCAAACCCAATTTGTATGCTTCAATTAGGTCTTTGAAACACAAATGGTCCCATTTTATAATTGGAAACTTTTTTATTTTAATTGTGTGTGGGGCCACCCCTAGTAGTTTTCTTAAACTCTTTTTTTTTTTTTTTTAATTTTTGTTATAGTTTTTTGGGTCACATCTGGCAGTACTCAGGGGTTTACTCCTGGCTCTACACTCAGAAATCACTCCTGGTAGGCTTGTGGACCATATGGGATGCTGGGATTTGAACCACTGTCCTTCTGCATGCATGCAAGGCAAACACCCTACCTTCATGCTATCTCTTCGGCCCCTAGACTTAAACTCTTGACTCAACTCTCAGAGAGCATTCCTGGTTAGTGCCTGATCAAACCGAGGCTGATTGTATGTAAGACCAACACCTTAACCCCTGTGCCATCTCTCTCCAGCCTCATGGAAGCTGATTTTCATCTTTTTTTTTTTGGGGGGGGGGGTCACACACAGCAGCACTCAGGGGTTACTCCTGGCTCTGTGCTCAGAAATCGCTCCTGGCAGGCTCAGGGGAACATATGGGATGCTAACATGTGATGACTAGGGGACTGGGGAGATGGTAAAGTAGGTAAGACAATTGCCTGGCATGGGACCTACCCAGGTTCAGACCATATACAATCCCTCAAGCAGTCACAAAACAGTTGTTTTAGGGGCCAGAGCCGATAGCACAGCAGGTAGGGCGTTTGCCTTCCACTCAGCTGACCTCATCCCCAGAGTTTGCCCCAAATGGATTTCTTTCTGTGCACAGAGCCTGAGACCTGCTAGACATAAAATGTCCCAATGCCAATTCCACAACCAGTGTGACCATCCCTTCCACTAGTGTTCCCAGTTTCCCACACACCACCCTAAGTCTGCCCCTTTGCGTGTACAAATTTATATTGTTTGTTACAACACAAAGGCAAAGAATTATTACTTCGTATATCAATAAGGGTCAGCTTGGTCATTGACACCTGGGCCTTGGTCATAGTACAAACATCTGTGTGAGCTGTGTGACTTTCCACTGGAAAACTAGGCCAATGAGTTAATCGGAGTCATCAACCAGAAATGAATGTCTAAAGCCTTTGTGAGCCTCAGAACCCACATACCTGACAAAATCACTGTCCCCAGAAAAGTAAGTGATCTGCAAATTGGCCCCACCTGTTACAAAAGAAACAGCGCCTTAAGGGCTCTAGCCACTGCATGCTTGGGGCAGGATTTGATATAAGAGAAATGTAACATTCTCAATCATAAATCCCTGTGAAGCATAAATCTCTCAGCCTTGAGGAATGAATTTAGAGCACCCACCCCACCCTCTCTTCATTCTTCTAGTTCTTCCTCTCTGAGGTCTCACTGACCATCCTTTCTCAGGTCCTTGTGAGGTTTGCTGTAATCCTTAAGATCTCAAGTATAGCTTCTTTTGTTTGTTTGTCTAAGGGCTACACCTGGACATGTGGAGGGTATATTCCTAGCTCTGCACACAGGAATTAGTGAAATGCCAGTGATTAAACCCATGGGCACATGCAAGGCAAATGCTCTACTTGCTGTCCTATCATTCCAGCTTCAAGTGTTGTTTTCTATGAACATGTGTTGTACAATGCAGTCCTTTTATTTTTCAATGCACAGTCTTCCTAGCGTTGAGGGTGAACTTCCCAACAATGTTCTGGGTTCCCTTGTTCACTGACTCTCTAAGGGATGCAGACCCTATCATTTTTTGTTTTGTTTTCTCAATCTACACCCAATGCTATTCATGGGTTACTTTAGGCTTTGCTCAGGGATCACTCCTGGTGGTGCTCAAGGGATTGTATGCTGGATCAAACCCGGGTTGGCCACTTGGAAGGCAAGTGCTCCACTGCTGGACTATCTAGCCCCTTATGACTATGACTATGCTTGGACCTTGTGATGTGATGATGCTGTTTTGGCCTAAAGGCTAACTACGCACCTGCCCTGGTGGTGCCTGGAATGAAGGGTGGGGCCTCCCCAGGATGAGCAGCTTCCTTGTCCTCTTTTTGGCATGTGATCTGAATTCCAGTGTGCTGTTCTTGTGGCTATACCTGGTGGTGGTGCTCAGGCTACATACTCCTGAGTCAGCCCTACTCCTCCTGACAGTGCTTGGGAAATAAGGGTACCTGGGACATTAACACACACTATCACTACAATCAAAGTATTTTCCTAGCTGTCAGCAATCTCACAGCTCTTTTCACTATTCTGTTTTTTTTTGTTTGTTTTTGTTTTTGTTTTGGTTTTGGTTTTTGGTTTTTGGGTCATACCTGGCGGTGCTCAGGGGTACTCCTGGCTGTCTGCTCAGAAATAGCTCCTGGCAGGCACGGGGGACCATATGGGACACCGGGATTCGAACCAACCACCTTTGGTCCTGGATCGGCTGCTTGCAAGGCAAACGCCGCTGTGCTATCTCTCTGGGCCCTTGTTTTTTGTTTTTTTGTTTTTTTTCTTTTCTTGCGGGATTGGGGAGGCATACCCAGTGACGCTCAAGGTTACTCCTGGCTATACGGTCAGAAATCGCTCCTGGCTTGGAGGACCATATGGGACGCTGGGGATCGAGCCATCCTTGGTCAGCCGAAGTAAGCCCAGAGGGGCCGGAGCAGTAGCACAGCAGTAAGGCATTTGCCTTGCACGTGGCCAATACAGGATGGATCCTAGTTAGTTTGAATTCTGGCATCCCATATGGTGCCCTGAGCCTGCCAGGAGTGACTTCTGAGCTCAGAGCCACCAGATGTGACCCAAAAACCAAAAAAGAAAAAAGAAAAAAAGCCAAGCATCAAGTTGTGTGCAGTGCTTACTCCTGGCAAGGCTGGGGAGCAAACTTAGAACAGGCTGTCTGTGCACTACCTGTTATACTATCTCCCTAGGAGGCCTCCACACCCCTGTAGTCTTCCTATTTTAATGAGCACTAGTGGTAGAATTCAGTAAATTTGAGCCCTCCTAGAGGGAAGACTTCCTTTGCTTAGCTGATTGATTGTTTTTGAACCACACCTAGCAGTAGTCAAGGATTCTTACTAGCTCTGATCCTCAGATCACTTCTGGTGGGCTTGGGATACAGCTTCCAGGGATCAAATCTGGCAAGGCATGTGCCCTCCCTACTGTACTATCTCCAGCCTTTGGTTGACTTTTTGCCCTTAAATGCAGCTCCAAATGTCTGCTGGGTTTGGTTTGGGGGCCATACCTAGCAATGCCCAGGGCTGACTCCTTGGTAACTTTCAGGACTTACTCAGGGGATAGGGATAGAGCAACCATAATGGGCCTGGGGATGGAAACTGCATTGGCTGCAAACAAGAGAAGCAACCCCTTCCTTCTATCTTTATTGGCTTCTAACACATGCAGAGCAAGAGCTGTACTGTCGAACCCCAAGGAGAATTCCTTGGCTGTTTCGGGGTGATACCCTGAAGATATGGTTTATTCTTCCCTTACCTGCTCTCCTGCCCTTGGCACACACACTATCGCTAATCGCCGATGTTTAAATTATTAGAGTTTTCTCTGAGATACTCCCCTCATTCTCCACAGAATTCTGAGCTGTTTCTCTCCTTTTACAGGGGCTTCACTGAGTCAGCCCAGTGGGGATGATGCCAGCACAGAGGGAGCAGTGGCTAAGCGGCCCCGGCGGGAAGAGACGCATGTCTGTGAGAAATGCTGTGCTGAGTTCTTCAACTTCTCCGAGTTCTTGGAACATACGAAAACTTGCACTAAACTCCCACCTGTCCTTATCATGAATGACGCCGAGGGTCCGGGGCCCGCTGATAACTTGGCAGGGGTCATAATGAGCCCCCCCACACCCAGTCCTGGCCGACAGGATGGCCCCTGGGAAGACACAGGGGTCAGCACCAAGGACTCGCGAGAAAAGGTGCTCAGTGCAGAACCCTACTTGAAGACAGAGGGGGGTACCCTGCCTGTCCCCCCTCAGGACATGAGCTATCTCCCCAAAGGCAAAGTAGCCAGCACGAATGTTACCCTGCAGGCATTGCGGGGCACAAAGGTGGCGGTGAACCAGCGGAGCGCAGATGCCCCAGTCACCCCCTTGCCTGGGGCCAGCAGCCTCCCGTGGGTGCTGGAGCAGATCCTGTGCTTACAGCAGCAGCAGCTCCAGCAGATCCAGCTCACCGAGCAGATCCGTGTGCAGGTGAACCTGTGGGCTTCTCATGCCCTACACGCGGGCGCCGAGCCCCTCAAGACACTGAGCGGCCACATGTCACAGCAGGTCTCAGCGGCTGTGGCCTTGCTCAGCCAGAAAGCGGGGACCACGGCTCTGTCGCTGGACACCCTGAAGCCAGCCAAGCTACCTCATGCCACCCCACCCTCCGCCAGCCGGGAGGTGTCCCAGGGCTTGGCCGCCTTGGCCCTGAAGCCAGATGGACCCCGTGTGGTCCCCAGCGTTCTGTCGCGGCTCCCCGGCGCGTTGCTACCTCAGGCCCCCGGCTCGGTGCTCTTCCCGAGTTCTTTCTCCACCGTGGCCTTAGACCCATCCAAGAAAGGCAAAGGGAAGCCCCCCAACATCTCCCCGGTGGATGCCAAGCCCAAAGATGAGTCTGCCCTCTACAAACACAAGTGTAAGTACTGCAGCAAGGTTCTGGGGACCGATAGCTCCCTGCAAATCCACCTCCGCTCCCACACTGGAGAGAGACCTTTCGTGTGCTCGGTCTGTGGCCATCGGTTCACCACCAAGGGCAACCTCAAGGTGCACTTTCATCGCCACCCCCAGGTGAAGGCCAACCCTCTGCTCTTTGCTGAGTTTGTGGGCAGCAGCGGCTCCCCCACTGTCCCTGTAGATGAAGCGAGTCTCACCTTAGACAGCAAGCCTGTCCTGGCTACAGGCACCCCCCACGTAGGGCTACCTCAGAATCTCTCCTCCGGGACTCACCCCAAGGACCCCCTGGGCGACCCGCAGCCTGGTCCCTCTCCAGAAAGCGAGGAGGGCGCCCGGCTCTCCGGGTTGGGGCCCTCACATCACACTTCCCCACGGGGCTGCGGCTTCCAGGGCAGTAGTCGGACCCCTGAGCCGGGTTCCGAGACCCTGAAGTTGCAGCAGCTGGTGGAGAACATCGACAAGGCCACTACCGACCCCAATGAGTGTCTCATCTGCCACCGTGTCCTGAGCTGCCAGAGTTCCCTGAAGATGCATTACCGAACCCACACCGGGGAGAGGCCTTTCCAGTGCAGGGTGTGTGGCCGCGCCTTCTCCACCAAAGGCAACCTCAAGACGCACCTCGGGGTCCACCGCACCAGCACGGTAGTCAAGATGCAGCACTCCTGTCCTATTTGCCAGAAGAAGTTTACCAATGCCGTCCTGCTGCAGCAGCACATCCGCATGCACATGGGTGGCCAGATCCCTAACACGCCTCTTCCTGAGCCACCCTGCAATCCTGCGGGGCCTGAGGTGGTGGCTCTAGCGGAGACCGGAGCCACCACGGGCCACGACCACAGTCCTCTCGATTGTCTCGAGGGGGATGAAGGCAGTGCTCAGGATGCACCCAGCAGCTCCTCCAAGGTGCCTCTGCCTGTGCCTCTGCCCAGCCTCCACGCTGGCTCACCTAGCCTGGGGCTGCCCGTGCTGCCGCCCTTGGATGCCCCAGGGAAAGTGGGTCCTGCTCCTCTGGTCCTGCAGAGACAGAGTAGCAGGGAGAACGGCTCAGTCGAGAGTGACGGCTCGTCATCCTCATTGATGGGAGACCAGGAGTACCAGAGCCGGAGTCCAGATGCCCTGGACACCTTGCCCTTCCAGGCCCTCTCCCCGGCCACTAGCCAAGCAGAAAGTGCTCGGTCCAGGTCTCCTGAGGCTGGCGGCAAAGCAGAGGGCTCCGAGAGTGGCCGCCTCGACTTGGAAGGTGATGAGCCTTCTTTGCATTTTACTCTGTCCCATTTTGACCATCCCCGAGGAATGGGGATTGAACTTGGCTCGTCCCAGAGCAACACCTGTAGGACCGCTGGTGTCTCTGGCTAGAGGGAACTAGCCCCAAAGAGAAGGAGCTCTTCCTTGTAGCAGTTAATACAAGTTGGGTGTGGACAGCTCAGTTGTGTTCTGGGACATGAATCCTAAGAGGACCAAGGGGTAGTTTGCAGTAAGTGCTCTCCAATCCAAGAGCGAGGAAGGTGGGGAGTCCCCTGGGGCCATAGTGTCCTGATCCCAAGACCCCCCCCCCCTTAGAGCTAAGGTCATACATACATGGATAACTTGGGAGGAGAGAAGACTAAGCAATTTTTACTTGCCTAGATAAATCCGAGGTGTTCTTCATGGTGAGATGGGGGACAGGCATTGTATGGTAGAACCAAGGCACACCAGGGGCACCCAGAAGGTAGCTCCATGTGCAGGAAATTGAACCTGGTTATATGTGCTCTGTCTTGGGTTTTCTTTCACCTATCTCCACGTTGGAGGTGGTGAATTTTATATTGCGATTGATGAATCTGAGAACCTTGATATATGAATTGGTTGAAAGCCCACCAGCAGGGGAGTTCTGAGTGGGCTGTGCTGAGCTGGGTTTGGAAACCAGAGCTAAGATAGATTCTAACAGTTTGACTTTCTTTGTTTTCTCAGTATCAGGTCGGAGCAGTCTCCCCTCAACGCTAATCCGATCACAGCCCACGCATGTCAAAGTCGAAGTTCCTGGTACCTTTGCTGGACCCGGAACCCTGTCACCTGGCCTGACTCCTTTGCTGGGGGCCCAGCCACGCCGTCAGGCCAAGCAACATGGCTGTGGGCGGTGTGGAAAGAACTTCTCATCGGCCAGCGCGCTGCAGATTCATGAGCGTACCCACACGGGGGAGAAACCTTTTGTGTGTAACATCTGCGGGCGGGCTTTCACCACCAAAGGCAACCTGAAGGTGGGTTTTGGGAAATATGGGCCTGGGCAGCCCTGCACCTGCGTTCATCATCCACCAGGAACTGGGGCTGGCTTGTAGTGGACTTGGTTTTGGTTTTGGGGGGGCCACACCCAGCTACGCTCAGGGCTTAACTCTCCTGGCTCTCACTCAGGAATCATTCCTGGTGGGCTCAAGGATCTTATGGGATGCAGAGGATCAAATCTGGGTTTGCAAGAAAAATGTTCTACCCACTGTACTTTCTCCAGCCCCTCATAAGTAGACTTTGTTTCACCCCTGGTAGGAACCATGTACTGGGGTCCATCCTTTAGGTTGGTCTTGTTTTTCCCTCATCTTAGTGGCACAAAATGATGGTTTGACAGTACCATGACTAGAGGTAAAAGGACACAGGTAGCTCCTGTCTTTAATGTGCCACCTCACGTGGGGTGGGGTGCTTTATTTAGCTGGACAAGGTAGTGATGACTTTTTTTAGCCAGAGTGGTATCATTGACTGTGATGTTGGACTGAATCTAGTCAGCTGCTTGCAACGCAAGTGCTGGACATCCAGTACTATCTTTGCAGCCACAGAGCTATTACTTTGAAAGCTGGAAATACAAGTGATACTCAGGGTTTGGGATTAGTATTGAAGTCATTGTGGATTAGCACCTGGCTAGACTTTTTTTCTTTTTTGTCCCCCCCCCCCTCCTGTCTAGACTTTACCTCACAATATTTTTTTGTTTGTTTGTTTGGGGGCCACACTTGGTGTTTGGGAGCATTTCTGTCTCTGTACTTGGGCATTACTCCTGGAAGGCTTGGGGGGACCATATAGGATGCTGAGGATGTAGACCCATCTGATCTTTTCAGTCCCTGATAGGTTAAAATCAGTACTAGGAGAGATATATATATATATATATACATATTTTTCACATATGCATATAAATCACTTTGGTTTTGGGCCATAACTGGTTACTTGGGCTTATTATTTTTGTTTGTTTTTGGATTACACTCATCAGGGGTTACTCCTGCCTCTGCTCAGAAGTTGTTCTGGAATTCCATATGGAATGCTGGGATTCAAACTGGAGTCTGTCCGGGGTTGGCCTCGTGAAAGGCAAACACCCTACCGCTATGCTATCACTCTGGCCCCTTATTCCAGGTTCTGTTCAGGGATCACTTCTGGTGGCACTCAGTGGATCATATGGTATGCTGTGGCTACTCAGATCAGGGCCAGAACAATAGTACAGCAGGTAAGGGTGCTTGCCTTGCTGACCCAGCTTCAATTTCGGCATCCCAAGTGGTCCCCTGAGCACTGCCTCATGATCTCTGAGCCACCACTGGGTGTGTGATTCCCTCATTGGTAGCTTAAAAATGATCTGTTTTTTGATCGATTTAATGTGGCACTGGTATCAGTGTGTTCATTGAACTCATGGGCTCTTAACCTGTGGTTCATGTCTTCATTTCATAGACCTGGGGTGGTAATGGAGGTAGCTCAAAAGGGCTTTGCAGGGATTGGAGAGATGATAGTCTAGTCGCAGTGGTCCTCAAACTATGGCCCGCGGGCCACATATTGTATTTGTATCTGTTTTGTTTCTTCGTTGCAAAATAAGATATATGCAGTGTGCATAAGAATTCGTTCATATGGGCCCGGAGAGATAGCACAGCCGCGTTTGCCTTGCAAGCAGCCGATCCAGGACCAAAGGTGGTGGGTTCGAATCCCGGTGTCCCATATGGTCCCCTGTGCCTGCCAGGAGCTATTTCTGAGCAGACAGCCAGGAGTAACCCCTGAGCACTGCCAGGTGTGGCCCCAAAACCAAAAATAAATAAATAAATAAAAATAAAAAAAAATAAAAAAAAGGAGTTCATTCATAAGTTTTGTTTTTACTATAGTCAGACCCTCCAATGGTCTGAGGGACAGTGAACTGGCCCCCTGTTTAAAAAGTTTGAGGACCCCTGTTGGGTAAGGTACTTGTACCTTGTATACAGCCAACCCAGGTTCAATCCCTGATATTTCATATGGTTCCCTGAGCACACTGAGGAATGATTGTGCAGATCCAGGAGTAAACCCCTGAGCATCACCAGGTGTGGCCCCAAAATGAAAAGGGGGTGGGGAGGCTTTACTTTACATTTGGGTGCCCTGGGTCTTGCTTGTGGCATTGCATGGTTTCCTAAGCCACCACCAGCAGTGCCCTCTCCCACCCCCACCTAGAGTAGGTACTATTTGGGCAAAATCCAGTCCATACACATAGCTGTGGTGTTGACCCTTGGGATCATCCTTTGTCCCTGACCCCACAGGTCCACTATATGACGCACGGGGCCAGCAACAGTTCTGCCCGCCGCGGGAGGAAGCTGGCCATCGAGAACACCATGGCGCTGCTGGGGGCTGACGGGAAGAGAGCTCCCGAGATGCACCCCAAGGAAGTGCTGGCCCCGGCTGTGAACGTGGACCCCGCCATGTGGAGCCAATATACCACCATGCTCAACGGCGGCCTGGCCATGAAGACCAATGAGATCTCAGTGATCCAGGGTGGAGGCATCCCCACGCTGCCCGTGTCACTGGGCGCCAGCTCCCTGGTCAACAGCAGCCCACTGGCCAAGCTCGATGGCTCCCAGGCAGCCCTTGGGGCTGAGGTGGAGAAGCCTGAAGCAGCCAACAGCCTCCCCCCGCACCAGTTCCCCCATTTCCTGGAGGAGAACAAGATTGCTGTCAGCTGAACCCTGGTTGGTTCTGGAAAGAAATGTAGAGTTGGACCTTTACAGCGATATCTTTTTGTTGTTGTTTTTGTTTTTATTTTTAATTTTTGAAACAAAAATGCCTCTCCCTGTTCATTTTCTTACTGATGTGCAAATAATGTTTACAGTTGGCGCTGCAAGCAGTCCCTACAATCACCAGTTCTCAGTGCTGTTTCTCAAAAAAAAAAAAAGTGGTGGGAGAAGTGACCAAATTCCCTTAGTTCTCTCTCCCCTCCCCCAGTTTTTATTATTTTTAATTATTAAGGAAGTGGGTCTTGCAAAGCAGCTTTGTGACTTGCAGCAAACTGCAGACAACCTTGTTTTCAACTTCCAGGCCCAGATCCTAATTTTCAAAGACTAGATGTGAGGTTGCCACTGAATGGATGAGCCCTGAATACTGATGGACGATGCAAGGGCTTAGTGTAGAAGGAGGGGCAGGGGCCCCTTGAAATTGTATGCGGGTAATGGACAAAGTCTGTAGTCTGTTAGGGACCTGTTTTGTATGCTTCCTCCCCACCCCAGTACCCAGTTGTTTTTTTGTTTCCTTTTTTGAATGTACTTTAAAAAAAAGAAAAAGAAACAGGTTTGAGAATTAGATGGTTTCCTCTAGCCTGAGAACTCTAGCAGAATGCAGTGCTCCTAACACAGTCCAGTGTGTTTGCTGCTTATTTAAATAGAGTTTGGGGAGCCCACCTCTTCCTGGTCACCAGAAGAGGGGGCACCTGAGCAAGGAAGCTCAGGCAGCTGAGGGGCACCAGTGCTGGCAGAACTGAGTTTTTATTTTATTTTTTGTTAGGCCACCATGGCAGTGCTCAGGGCTTACTCTGCACTCAGTGATCACTCCTGGCAGGGCTCAGGGGACCATATGGGATGCTGGGGATTGGACCTGGGTTGGCCACATCAAGGCAAGCACCCTCCCCACTGTGCTATCACTCTGACCCACCCTGGCTTTTCAGTCTTTCAGATACATGTAGCTGACAGTGTTCAGCTCCCACCTATTAACTGGTGTGGGGGGAAAAAATAAAGCCCAGGGTGGAGGGAAGTTTTTCTTTTCTTTCCCCCCACTCCCACCCCATTGCATGAAGCTACAAAGGTGGAGCAAGCCAAGTTGAAAGCTTTAATTTATCTACCTCATTTATTTCTAGCCTTAGTCCCTTTTTCTCTCCAATGACCAGCAAAGTGTTTCTGGACCCTGTCTTAATTAAACCTCAGAGCCAACATGCTGGATGTTGGCAAAGTTTGTGATTTCTTTTTTTAAAACCCTTTTTGTGTCTGTAATACAAAGCAATCGATGAAAAGTCGCTCTCATGGCTTAATATAAAAGGAGAGAGAGCCTGTTCTCCAGATGGATGAGATCCTTTCCTCTCTGGAAGATCAAGACTGTTTCTCTCAGTTATTGCACCTGACTTGTGGATCCAAAAAAAAATAATTGTTGCCAAGTTGTGCCTTTCCTTCTGGAATTGTCGGTGAACACGATGCTAGCTCCTGTTTACACTGAAGTGGAAGCTGTTACAGAGATCCCAGGCTTTCTTCCTCTTAAGCTAATGATGCCTCGTGAATGTATGATCTACGGAAAAACCCTGTAGTTTTACCTGCTGATGCTGTCTGTCTGTTGGAAAATAAAATTTGGATGTTTTCCTTAAACCCCCACCTACTGTGTATGTGTGTTGATCTGGTTGTATTTGTCCCATATCTGAGAATCTTGACTGGTTTTGCTCTTCTGGTATCAACCTTGTTGATATCTTTGGGGGAGTTGGTCATACTCTCTAGTGCTTATGAACATCTCAGCTCATTCCTTAGTGCTGGAACCCATATGCATCACAAAGAAAGCAAATCAAGCATCTTAAACCCTGTACTGCCCTGGCTCCAAAGAAATTCTGAGGGTGGTAGGAGAGAATAAGATCAGATTCTTAAAAAAAAAAATCAGATTCTTTTGGTGTCCTGCTGTCCTTGTAGTTTTTGCAAAGCTACTAGAAGACCAGAATTCAGTTTTGGGTAAGTCTTAATGGGTAGTCATGCAGCCCCTTCTGTTGCCCTTAGGGAAGAGGAAGATGTGAGGCCTTTGGCCTGATACAGGGAACATCACCACCACCAACCTCAAGGTTATGTGGCCACCTTTTAGTTGGATAAAGCAGCTACTTTGCTTGGTGTTGAGGCCACATCGGGTGGAGCTGTTTCTGATTCAATACTTGGGGATTGCTTCTGATTATGTATGTCAGGTAAAGGAAGATGCCAGGGTTTTAACCAGGTTTCCCGTATGCAAAGCATGTGCCCTGCCCCTTGTACCATCTCACCCCGAACAGCCAAAGGCAAAGTTAAGAATCATGAAGAGAGGGGCCAGAGAGCATGGAGGTTGGTAGTTCGAATCCCGGATTCCCATATGGTCTCCTGAGCCTGCCAGGAGCAACTTTTGAGCATAGAGCCAGGAGTAACCCCTGAGCACTGCCTGGTGTGACCCAAAAACAAACAAAAACAAACAAACAAAAAGAGAATCATGAGAACTGAAGGACTAGGTTGGTGTCCTCGTAAGTTTCCATCCTACCTAAATTTTATTTTTGTTTTTGTTTTTTGGGTCACACCTGGCAGCACTCAGGAGTTAATCCTGCCTCTGCGCTCAGAAATCACTCCTGCCAGGCTCGGGGACCATGGGATGCCAGGATTTGAACCACCGACCTTCATGCATGCAAGGCAAACACCATACCTACATGCTATCTTCTCCAGCCCTACCTAAACTCTAGCCTGAATAGGTTTTTGCATCTTGATTGGCTTTGCTTAAGTGAAACCCTTACTCTTACATATTAGCTTTAGGGCCTCTCCTGATAGTGATTAAAACTCATCTCTGCACTCGGAGATTACTTCTGGCAGGACTCAGGACCAAGTAAGGTGCCTGGATTAACTCGGGGCAGCTGCGTGCCAGACAAATCTTACCCACTGTACTTTATTGTCCTCTTCCTAACATCTTCCAATGGTAAAATCTGGTGCTGGCCATTAAAAAATATATATTTGGGGGCTGGAGCGATAGCACAGCAGTAGGACATTTTCTTTGCTTGAGGCCGACACAGAATGGACCTGGTTTGATGTCTGGCATCTCATAAGGTCCCCTGAACCTGCTAGGGACGATTTCTGAGCACAGCTAGAAGTAACCCCTGAATGCTGCTGGGTGTGGCCCAAAAGTTATATGGGGGTGAGGGTGTGTACTACTGGCTTTGTAGTCAGGAATCTCTTGCCAGGCTTGAGGGACCATATGGGATGCTGAGATCAAACCTGAGTTGGCCATGTGTAAGGCAGGTGCTTTTTCCCGCTATAGTATCTCTCCACCCTTAGTCTCCCCTGCCAAAAGAAAGTTCTTGCCACACTCAGCTGCCATTAGGGCTTATTCCTGCCTGCTCAATCCTGACATGGCTTGGAAATGTGATGCCAAGGATGGTTCCTAGGTTGGTTTTGTGCAAGGTCAGTGATTTTCCAACTAATCACCCCAGGCCAGGTCTACTATAGACACTCAAGTTTCCTATCTATTTTTTATTTGCATAATCAGAATCTTTGAGGCAATTTTTCTTGCTCTTGAATGAGCTCCATTCAGGGTTGTTGGTGAAAGCAAAGTTGAATTTCCACGTGGGCTTAGGTCTCCGTGAACTTGTCCCATTTTTGTGTGCAGGTGTCCTGCTATTTTCTCTAATGAGGAGGCTGTTGGGCCTAGAGCAGTAGTACAGTGGGGAGGGCATTTGCCTGGCTTGTGGGATCCCCAGCATCCCACGTGGTCCCCAGGCCAAGATAGTGCAGGTCCATGCATAATCTAAGCTGAACCTATGGCCCACAGATCCCCAAACTACCGTTTTCTTTTTTTTCTTTTTTGGTTTTTGGGTCACACCTGGCAGCGCTAAGGGGTTACTCCTGGCTCTAGGCTCAGAAATCGCTCCTGGCAGGCTCGGGGGACCATATGGGGTGCCGGGATTCGAACCAGTGACCTTCCGCATGAAAGGCAAACGCCCTACCTCCATGCTATCTCTCCGGCCCCTACCGTTTCTTAAGCTTTTTCTACTTGCAAACCCTTTCTGCTTCCGAAATAGTATGACCTGGTTATATTATATATTAATATATATATTATATATCCACTGGGGCTGGAGTGATGGTACAGTGGGTAAAGAATTTGCCTTGCACATAGCTACCCAGGTTTAATCTACAACATCCATATGGTCCCCAAGACAGCCAGGAGTGATCCCCAAGTGCACAGCCAGGAGTAACCCTGAAGTACCACTTAGAAGTAACTCCAAAACCAAAATAATAGGTGTACTGGGGCCAGAGCGATAGTGCAGCTATAGGGTGTTTGCCTTCCATGCGGCTGACCCAGGACTTGGGTTCAATTCCCAGTGTAAGTCAGTGATTTCTGAGTGCAAAGCCAGGAGTAACTCGAGCATCACTGGGTGTGCACCCCCCCCCAAAAAAAAAAAAGGTGTACAGGTAGAATACAGAACTAAGGATGCTCCTTGTAATAGCTTACCTAAATTAATTCTCAGCAACATATGTACCCATGAGGACTGACAGTTTTGGATCACACCCGGTGGTTCTTGGGTTACTCCTGGCTCTGCGCTCAGAAGTCTTTCCTTGCAGGCTCAGGGGACCATATGGGATGCCCGCACTTGCAAGGAAAACACCCTTCCTCTGGTATCTCTCTGGCCCTCAGAATCTTGAGTTGGGTCAGAGGTAGTAGAGTAGGTAGGAGGTTTGCCTTGCATATGGCTGACCTGCCATCCCTTATGGCTCCACAAGCCTGCCAGGAATACTTTCAGGAGTAACCACTGAGCATCACTGGATGTGGCCCACAAGCCAAACCAACCAAACAAGAGTCTTGAGACAACTGGTTTTGGCTTTTTTGCATTTTAAAATGATTTTCCCTCACAAAACTAGTTTGAGTTTGATGGGCTTGTTTCAGGAACAAAGTCAACATAGCACAGAAGTGTTAGAGTAGAGAAAGGAAACAATGACTCCATTCTCTTGTAGAGTCTAACTCACACTTTTTTTAATTTGGTTTTTGGACCACACCCAGTGACACATAGGGGTTACTCCTGGCTATGCACTCATCTCTCCTAGGGGGCGGGGAGAGATAACATGAAGGTAGGGCGTTTGCCTTGCATGCAGGACAGTGAATCCCGGCATCCCATATGGTTCCCCGAACCTGCTAGGAGCAATTTCTGAGTATAGAGTCAGGAGTAATCCCTGAGCGCTGCATGGTGTGACCCCAAAAAAAGAAAAAAATCTCGCTTGCCTTTGGGGACCATATGGGACGTGGGGGGATCGAACTGCGATCCCTCCTAGGTTAGCTCGCACAAGGCAGATGCCCTACCAGCCTCCTAAATCACACTCTTGAGGCACATCTGTGAAAAGTTGTCTGGAGTTATGCATGGCCAATGCTTTTGATGTTTTATTTGGACCCTTTGTCCTGTTTGGAGTCTTTGCTGATGGGACAGATTTCCCTAGCTTTGAGGCAGGGAAGGGTAAAAGTCAGATGACACATTCATTTTTATTTTGTCTTGGGGGCACACACCTGTAGTGCTCAGGAGTTACTCCTGGCTCTGCTCAAAAATCACTACTGGCAGTCAGAGGGGACCATATGGGATGCTGAGGATCAAATCTGGGTTGGCCACATGCGAGGCAAACACCCTCCTGCTGGGCCCTGCTCTGGCCTGAACACAATTATTTTCTTTTTTTTTTTTTTGGCTTTTGGGTTACAACCGGCAGCTCTCAGAGGTCACTCCTGGCTCTAAGCTCAGAAATCACTCCTGGCAGGCTCAGGGGAGCATATGGGATGCTGGGACTTGAACCACCGTCCTGCATGCAAGGGAAACGCCCTACTTCCATGCTATCTCTACGGCCCCACACAATTTTTTTTTTTTTTGGTTTTTGGGTCACACCCGGCGGTGCTCAGGGGTTACTCCTGGCTGTCTGCTCAGAAATAGCTCCTGGCAGGCACAGGGGACCATATGGGACACCGGGATTTGAACCAACCACCTTTGGTCCTGAATCGGCTGCTTACAAAGCAAACGCCGCTGTGCTATCTCTCCGGGCCCACACAATTATTTTCTAAACCTGCTGTGTTCATTCTTGTTTGTTTTGTTCTTTGGGCCACACCCAGTGATAATCAGGGCTTATTATTTGGTCCATTTTTGAAGGTGATCCTGCTAGTGAACCACATTGTACTTGAGGGTAGCTGGTTGGAGAAATAGCACAGCAGGTAAGTCACTTGCATGTGGCCATCCTGGGTTCGATCTCCTGTACCACATATGGTCTCTGAGTCCTCTTTCCAGCTGGTGTTCTTTTATTGGGGGGAAGGGATTGGGACACAAGTGGTGATGCTCAGGGGTTAACTCCAGGTGCTGCACTCAGAAATTGCTCCTGGCTGGGCCAAAGCGATAGCACAGCGGTAAGGCCTTTGCCTTGCACGAGGCCAACATAGGACGAACCTGGCTGGAATCCTGGCATCCCATATGGTCCCCCGAGCTGCCAGCAGTGACTTTTTTTGTTTTTTTGGGTCACACCCAGCAGTGCTCAGTGGTTTCTCCTGGCTCTACGCTCAGAAATAGCTCCTGATAGGCACGGAGGTCCATATGGGATGACAGGATTTAAACCACCGTCCTGCATGAAAGGCAAATGACTTACCTCCATGCTATCTCTCCGTCCCCCAGGAGTGACTTCTTTTTTTTTTTTTTGGTTTTTGGGCCACACCCTATGAGGCTCAGGGGTTACTCCTGGCTATGCGCTCAGAAGTTGCTCCTGGCTTCTTGGGGGACCATATGGGACGCCGGGGGATCGAACCGCGGTCCGTCCTAGGCTAGCGCAGGCAAGGCAGGCACCTTACCTCCAGCGCCACCGCCTGGCCCCCCAGGAGTGACTTCTGAGCTCAGAGCCAGGAATAACTCCTGAGCTTCACTTGGGTGTGACCGGAAAAAAAAAAAAAAAAGAAAGAAAGAAATTGCTCCTGGTAGGCTTGAGGGACCATATGGATTGCTGGGGATTGAACCCAGGCCGTTCAAACCAAAAAAAAAAAAACAACAACAACAAAAAAACCTGTGCTCTTGCTCCATCCCCTGGTGTGGTTTTTTATATTCATAGTAGTTGGAGGAAGTTAAAAATAAAGCTCTGGGGCCCAGAGAGATAGCACAGCGGCGTTTGCCTTGCAAGCAGCCGATCCAGGACCAAAGGTGGTTGGTTCGAATCCCGGTGTCCCATATGGTCCCCCGTGCCTGCCAGGAGCTATTTCTGAGCAGACAGCCAGGAGTAACCCCTGAGCACCACCAGGTGTGGCCCAAAAACCAAAAACCAAAAAAAAAAAAAAAAAAAAATGAAGCTCTGGGGGCCAGAGAGATAGAATGGAGGTAAAGCATTTGCCTTTCATGCAGAAGGTCATCGGTTCGAATCCCGGCGTCCCATATACTCGAGTCTGCCAGGAGCGATTTCTGAGCATGAAGCCAGGAGTAACCCCTGAGCACTGCCCGGTGGGACCCAAAAACCAAAAAAAAAAAATAAATAAATAAAATAAAAAATAAAATAAAATAAAAAATGAAGCTTTGGGGGCCGAAGAGATAGCACAGCGGCGTTTGCCTTGGACCTAAGGTGATTGGTTCAAATCCCGGCATCCCATATGGTCCCCTGTGCCTGCCAGGAGCTATTTCTGAGCAGATAGCCAGGAGTAACCCCTGAGCGCAGCTACGTGTGACCCAAAAACCAAAAAAAAAAAAAAAAAAAAAAAAAAAGAAGCTTTGGGGGCCGGAGAGATAGCATGGAGGTAAGGCCTTTGCCTTTCATGCAGAAGTTCGGTGGTTTGAATCCCGGCATCCCATATGGTCCCCCGTGCCTGCCAGGGCCAATTTTGATGAACATTTTTTTTTTTTTTTTGGTTTTTGGGCCACACCCGGCGGTGCTCAGGGGTTACTCCTGGCTGTCTGCTCAGAAATAGCTCCTGGCAGGCACGTGGGACCATATGGGACACCAGGATTCAAACCAACCACCTTTGGTCCTGGATCGGCTGATTGCAAGGCAAACGCCGCTGTGCTATCTCTCCGGGCCCTTGATGAACATTTTCCACGTGCTACCTGGCTGCACTAAATTCTCCAAATAATTATAATAAATGCCTCTGTACCATTTCTTTCTCTGATGGCATCTGCATGCAATTAGGCTATTTAATCTACTTCAGCAATCCCATGAGACCAGCACTCTTCAGATGGAGAAACTGAGGTCTCATTTCCAAATGTAAGTCATTCAAGATATACAGCTGTAAAGCAGTGGAAATATTAGGAGCTTGAATGAGGACTAATGGTTTTGTGACTGAGGGTACCACCTGATGAGGGACTAAATAGGATTTTACCTGAATTAGAGGAGCTAAAAGGGGCAGGGATTTGGGGCTGGCATGGTGGGGCTAGAGGTAAGGTGCCTGCCTTGCCTGTGCTAGCCTAGAGGTTCGATCCCCTGGTGTCCCATTTGGCCCCCCAAGCCAGGAGCAATTTCTGAGCTCATAGCCAGGAGTAACCCTTGAGCGTTACCGGGGATGGCCCAAAAACCAAAAATAAATAAAGGGGCAGGAATTGGAGTGAACATACACCTAAATCCACACTGTGGGTTCAGCTGATCACAGGCCCTCTTTCCTGCCTTATGCAATGGCAGCTGCTTCCAAGACCCTCCTCCCTTGCTAATGGGCCTGGCTTCCTACAGGCAGGTCCCATTTATTTTCCTGCCACGTGATACCAAGTGATTGGTGAATTCTGGAACTGAGACATTTGCTTAAAACTGCATCAGATGTTGGGATTATAGATTGATAGCACAGTGGGTAAGGCACACGCCTTATGTGTGACCAACCCAGATTCAATTCCCCAGAACATAGTTTCCTGAGATTGCCAGGAATGATTTTTTTTTTATTTTTTTTATTTTTGTTTTGGTTTTTGGGCCACACCTGGCAGTGCTCAGGATTTACTCCTGGCTCTACACTCCTGGCTCTGTGCTCAGAAATCGCTCCTAAAAAAAAGTCGCTCCTGGCAGACTCAGGGAATCATATGGGATGCTGGGAACCTGGGTTGGTGTGTGTTATCAATCCGGGCCCCTTTATTTTTTGTTTTGTTTTGTTTTGTTTTGGGGCCACACCTGGTAATGCTCAGGGGTTACTCCTGGCTATGCGCTCAAGTTGCTCCTGCTTGGGGGACTATATGGGACGCCAGGGGATAGAACTGCAGTCCATCCTAGGCTAGCTCTGGCAAGGCAGACACCTTACCTCTAGCGCCACCATGCCGGCCCCATCCCTTTTGTTTATTCTTTTCTTTTCTTCTTTTCTTTTTTTTTTTTATTTTTGTGTCAGACCTTGCACTTACTCCTGGCTCTGCACTCAGGAATCACTCCTGACTCTGTACTCAGTAATTACTTTTAGCAGTGCTCAAGGAACCATATAGGATGCCAGAGACCAAACTTTGGTTGGCCTCATGCAAGGCAAACTGTACTATGCTGTACTATGCTCTGGCTCCAGCCAGGAGTGATTCTTAAGTACAGATCCAGAATCAAGGGACTGGAGAGATAGTACAGTGGGTAGGGTATTGCCTTGCACATAGCCAACTGAACTTCCACTTTTTACTCCCCATATGGTCCCTTCATATGCCAGTTCCACCCCCATCATCCCTTATGGTCCCCTGAGCCTACCAGGAGTAATTTCTGAGTACAGAGCCCCTGAGCATCACTGGGTGTGGCCCCAAAATAAATAAGTTCAATTGTACCTCCAGGATGCTTGAGAAAAAGTCAAGTGTCTGGGGAGTGGGCAGAGGGTGTGGTCCTTCAGATCTCTTTTGTTACTTAGTGTGATCTGGGCTGAGATCAATGGACTTTGAGGGGTAACTGCTAGGTTGCTGGTGGCTGCCAGTGGGCTGCCCTAATGCCACAATTGGAGTGCTGGATGTTCTCCTGCCTGCAGCATCTCTGAGCTGCTCTGTGCTTAGCAGCAGGAGACAGCAGAAGGCGGAGCCGACAGGTGGGCCTGCCCCAGAATGCCCTGCGCCCTGCACATTTGCCAGGAAGCAGTTTGTAACACACATCTCCTGAGTAGTTTCACCAGACAGGAAATAAGTTGAAATAAGTCAGGCTTCTGTTTCATTTCTGCCCCAAGGCCCCAGAGGTTTGTGTGTGTGTGGCTGTCTTCAGGGCAATCCAGTGAAAAAATGACAGGAGGTGTGACATAGTGAAAGATATTTGACTTAACTGAGGGAGTGACCAAGTCAGGTGTGGAGGCTCCTTAGCTGCAAATGGATGGGGATATGCGTGGGGGGTTATAGCGGTAGTGCTCAAAGAATACTCCCAGTTCAGTGCTCAGCAATGCTGCCATGCATGGGGTTCAGACTTTCAACATGCCTGCCATGTGCTCATCCATTTGGCCAACAAATAATTTCTGATTTTCACTGTCTGTTTTTCCCTCCCCCATCTCCACTTTTTCTTTCTTTCTTTCTTTCTTTCTTTCTTTCTTTCTTTCTTTCTTTCTTTCTTTCTTTCTTTCTTTCTTTCTTTCTTTCTTTCTTTCTTTCTTTCTTTCTTTCTTTCTTTCTTTCTTTCTTTCCCTCCCTCCCTCCCTCCCTCCCTCCCTCCCTCCCTCCCTTCCTTCCTTCCTTCCTTCCTTTCTTTCTTTTTTTTAATAACATAGAAATGCTCAGGGCTTACCTCTGGCTTTGTGCTCACAGGCCACTCCTGACAGAAATGGGAGGCCATCCGCAGTCACCAGGATGGGATGAACCAGGGTAGCTGTGTGCAAGGTAAATAAATACACTACCCAGTGTCCTGGCACCTAGAAATGGATTTATAAACCTCTTTCTTTCCTCCAGTTCATTTTTTTTTACATCCTAGACATAACTGGGTCGTGGGAAAGGATGTGATGTGGTGTGGTGGTGGTGGTGGTGGTGGTGTGTGTCCGTCCCAGGGTTCAAGGTGGGATAGCGGATACTGGGAGGTTCAGTAAGTTTTTGGGTGGGTTTCTGGCCCCCTTGGTGTGAGGCCTGGGTGGGCGTGCCTGTGAGTCAGGTCTAAATGTGCATCTGGAAGATCCAGCGGTGATGGGGGGGGCGCCTGGCAGGTGGTCTCTAGTGCCCTGGACTTGCGAAGACGGGGGTGGGGGGCTGCGAGCTTCTGCAGGTGCCCTGGAGAGCTGCGTGCCTGCAGGTCGGAGATGGGGATGCGGTGTCCGGGCTGGCGCGCGCGCGCACGGCGGGGCGTGGGCGGGGGGCGCGTGGCCGGTGGGTGCGCGTGGGGGGCGGGACATTTTCTGCGGCGGCGGCGGCGGCAGCGGCAGCGCGGACCGGGCCCCCGGCCGCCCCCCGTGGCAAGAGCGGGCGCGGCGCCGAGTTCGGGGCCCGTCATCCATGGTGCGGCCGTGTCCGTCGGTCGGGCCGCGCGGGCGGCTTCGCGCGTGGCCCGGCGCTCGCGAGCTCGCCCCGTCGCTGCGGACCCGGCCCGCCCGCTGCCGCCGCCTCCTCCCCCGGGGCGGCGCGGAGGCCGGAGCGGGCGGCGGCCCGGGCGGCGCTGGGGGCGCGGCGGCCAAGGCGGGTGGCGGCGCCGGAGACATGACCGACAACATCCCGCTGCAGCCGGTGCGCCAGAAGAAGCGGATGGACAGCAGGCCGCGCGCAGGGTGAGCGGGCCGGCCCGGCCGTCTTTGTCCACAAGCCCGCGGGACCCTGCGAACGAACGCTCCGGAGCGTGCGGGTGGCGGCGCCGGGGCTGGCAGATCGGGGGCTCCGGGCGTGGAGCCGAGGCCCGGCCGGGCGGGCTGGACTGGGCCCCGCGCGCGCTTTCCTGCGCTCGGCCACGGCAAGCAGGCGCGCGGGCCTGGGCCGCCTCTCCCCGGCCACGCCGTCTCCCACGGGCACCCCCGTCTGCCCCGGTCCCCGCCGCCTGCCACGGCTCCCGCTGTCTCCCTCGACCCCCTCCGTCTCCCCCATTCTGCGCCGCCCGCCCTTGTCACCGTTGTCTCCCCAGAGTCTCACTGTCTCTCCAGATCCCCCGTCGCCTCCCTGGGTCCCCACCGCCTGCGCCGATTCCCCGCTGTCCGCTCCGGTCCCCACCGCCAGTCTCGATCCGCGCCGCCTCCCCCAGATCACCGCCGCCTGCTCCGGGCTTTGTCTGCCCGGCTCCGGCTCGTGTCCCCGGGACACCGCGCGCTGCTCCTCCGAGGCCCGCAGGCTCAGGCGCGTGGGCGGGTTGAGGACCCCAGGAGTGTGGATCGTGACCCCTTCAAGCCCCAAGGGTCGTGGAGCGGCCGTGCTGGGGTTCCACTTCTGCGTCCCGCACGCCCAGGACGGCCCCAGCGGGTCCCACGGTCGCCGGAGGGGGTGGGGAGGAAGGCGCGGCCTTTGCGCCCTGACGTTTGGCTGATTCTTGGGAAAACGGGGTGACCTGTTGAGGTTTAGCGGAGTGGGGTGGGGGGAACTGTCTCGTCTCTGGCTGCAATGATGGAGGCAGAAGGTGGAGAGCAACTGCATGCTCCAGAATTGGCGAGTCTGGAAATGTGTATTTCCCTGGGCTGCGGCTGTGGCGTGTGGGAGAGGCAGGTCTTTGGACAGGCTCGCCCTGTCGTCACCCCCAAACCTGTTCCTTCCCCGCGGCCTGTTGCCTGTCCCCGGGGCACAGCGCCTCCCGGGGGTGGCATTGCCAGGTATCTGCGAAATCAAAGCGAGCCAGAGGGATATATCAGCTGCCATCTTGTAGGGTCTTTGTCCCTGTCCTCCTTGGGAGGAAGGAAGCCAGGGAAAGCAGCTCCTGGTGGTCCCCGGGGAAGACAGCGTGGAATGGGTGCAAGACACAGGTTTCCTTCACACCGTTCCTCACCCCCAAGCTGGGGGCTCCTGGCACCAGCCTGGAACTTGAGCTGGGTCACTGAGAACCTCAACCTGAGCTGGAAGCCCGCCCGCTAGCTCCTAATTTGTGCCAGGAGAGAAGAGGGATCCTGGGACCAGCATCTTTACAGGCGGGGATCACCTGGGAGGGAGATCTTGAACCCTTCCTCCCCTGCCAGGTTTTGGCCCTGAAATAATTGCCCACGTGATGGGGTGGGTGACTGAGCATCTACTTGACTTTTTCCAAAGCTGCTCAAGATGATTTCCATATGCAGACATTGTTGAGAACTTCTGGCTTCATTCCTAAGAGAAATGCAAATGATTAGCTCGAAGAGTTGCTTACCTGCATATTGAAATAGGCATCATTCATTTGAGGCCCAGAGGGAGCCCTGGTTCCAAAAATAAAATGAGGATTTCTCCTTGGTGTTGAAATGGAGGATCATTTTCCCCTTTACAAGTTGCCACTTTCCACTTCGTTTCTATCCAAATAGGGAAATATCATGATATTTCCCGACTGGAAGCCTTGGAATTTGTGTCTATGTTCCAGGACTTGCAGAGCAAGTGTGGGGGAGGAATGAGGTAGATGTGGTACTCTTAGTGTTTACAAACAGGTCTGGAAAAAGAGAATGATGAAGAGGCTGCCTGAGATGTCAGATGGAATGGGGTTTGGGGGAGTTGAAGAAGAAGCTAAAGGTCGAAGGTTGCCAACTCCCGGCTGGAAATTGGAGAGTAAGGTTTCTGTTCCCGTGCTTTATAGTGACTGACTTTTGGGGGTTATTTTTCCACTTAAGGGTCAGTGATGTTAGGTTTCTAGTACACAGAGACTGTATGTGAACCTGGTCTACTAATAGGTATAGGAGAAGAGGTGCAAGGGTTAAGGCAACTTGCTTTGCATGGGCTGAGTCTAGTTCAGGCTCTGGTCCCCCAGCACTGCTGAATGTGGCCGCCACACCAAAACTACTACCAGATTTTTCATTTGATGGCTCTAAGTCATAGGTTGGAATTTTGTGGGAGCATACATTTCGCTGTGCTAAGGGACCAGGCCAGGCTCAGAGGAACATGTGTGGTGCTGGGGATTGAACACAGATCGGGTGTGGACATGTCAAACACCTTAGCCAGTATCCTGTATTTCTGATTCCTTTTTTATGTTTATTTTGGAGGTGGGGTATACATGATTATGATCAAGAATTACTACTAGGGGTATTTAGGGACCATATGGGATGCTGGGGATTGAATCCAGTGAGCTGCATGCAAGGCAAGCTCCCTACATGCTGTACTATTGTTCTATGCCCTGGATTATTTCTACTTATATTTAGTTATTTATTTGGGGTTACATCTGGTGGTGTTCAGGGGTTACTCCTGGCACTGAGCTCAAGAATTAGTCCTCATGGGGTATAGGAGACCTTATGGGATGGTGGGGATCCACCCAGATTGGCCGTGTGCATGCAAGTGCCCAACCTGCTACAGTTCTAACCTTAAGTGTAAAATTTTAAGACAACCAAGGCACTGTTCCCTTGTTTCATCAATAAAGCTGGCCTCATTTGGTTGCTCTTTGGTGAGAGAGACCAAATTTCAGATCTTTTAGCTCTTATTAAGCTGCCAACTTGGCCAGGCTGCAGGTGGTAGTGGCACGCCAAGAAAGCCTGCTGAACTCCATGCTTCAGCACATGGAGGCAATCAAGGCCTGCTGGTGTCCAGCAGTGATAGAAGGAGGCCCACATCCCTTCTGGGTAATGATTTGCAGACATATACACATTTGACCATGCTTAACACACACACACACACACACACACACACACACACTTCATAGGACAGAATGTAAAGTCCTTTTTGTGTAAGGTGGTGCCCCTTTGGGCCTCAGATGCTATCATTGTCAACTAGCCCATAGGATAGCTATCACCCTACAGGGCAGTGGGAATGATCCCCACTAATAGCCTGGAAGAAGGAGGTTTCCTTGGACTGCAGACCAGAGTTTTAGGCCAGCACCTCTTGGTGAACTCAAAGACCTCATTTCCTGGAGCAGTGTCCACAACTTCTCACGAGAGTGCTTCCACCTCTTTGCTGCTGCTGTAGCACCGCATTCTTTTTTTTTTTTTTTTTTTTGGTTTTTGGGTCACACCCAGCAGTGCTCAGGGGTTACTCCTGGCTCTGTGCTCAGAAATCTCTGCTGGCAGGCTCAGGGGACCATATGGGATGCTGGGATTCGAACCACCGACCTTCTGCATGCAAGGCAAACGCCTTACCTCCATGCTATCTCTCAGCACCGCATTCTTACTCACTCTGCATATGGGTGTGCATATGGGTCACCTGGTCTGTTTGTAGCCACAGGGACTGCTCCCAGAAGAAAGCTTTCTGTTTTATCACACAAAAGTGGGCCCATCTTTTATTTTTGGGGGAGCCCTGCGTGGCTCCTTCTGGAAGTTCTCTGCCCACCAGGCTGGCAGTGTGAGGGTATGAGGCTATGATGCCACGAAGGCTCTGGGGTGTGTGGGGTCATCTCAGCAGTGCTTGGGGGAACCTCAGGCCTATACCTATCTCTACGTTCAGAGGGTCTTGTGGTATCAGGGATTGAAATGGGGTTGGCTGCAGGCAAAGCAAGTGCCTTAAGTTCTTGATTCTGTTTTTCTGGGCCCTCACAGTTGGATGATCTCAAGAAGGTCAAGGCAGGAGGGGATAGTACAGGAGTTAAGGTGCTTATCTTGCACAATTAGGTCAATCCCAGTTCAACTCCTCACACTTCATCTGGTTCCCTGAGCACTGTATGACCCAAAAATTAAAAACAAGAAGAAAAAAATAATAACCTCACCACCAATTCACAATTGTGAATTTCACAAATTATCTTTACTGTGTCATCTGTCACAGAGTTTAGTTCACCAACAAAACTGCTATTAATTTTTAGATTTTTTTGTTTTGTTTGGTTTTGTTTTTAGCAGGGGTGGGAACCCACACCCGGCAATTCTCAGGGGTTACTCCTGGCTCTGTAAGTCAGGTGGGCTTCAGGGACCATATGGGATTCCGGGAACCAAATTCATCTCAACCATGTCTAAGGCAAATGCCCTCCGTATTATACTATCTCTTCGTCTCCATGGCTGTCACTGGCTAGCAGGGACAGCCAGATAAGTGGGCAGGTGTGAACATCGGCTGTCTTGGGGATGCCTGTAGGAGAAACCCCATTGATTTTTGAAACTATATATAGGGTGTGTGCAGCCCTCACCACAAGTTTCATTTCTGGACATTCTCAGCTCTCCTGGTGCCTGGAGCTTACCCCAGGGCAGCAGTGGTTTCTGTCCTGTATGTCTGCTCATCTGCTTGTCTGCATATTCTGTAAGAACATACCCAAGGGATTGACTTGGCTCTGTCTGCTCTCACTTTGCCGAATGGCTTTGAAGTTTTTTCCTGGCTATTAGAATTCTATCTAGCCGATATACCACATTTGTTTATCTGCTCAACAAAGAGACTGGGCTCCTTTCCAGTTTGGGGCTGTTTATGATAATGCTGCCTCGAACATTCCAGACTTGCTTTCATATGTGCTTTCATTCTACTTGTTCACAGGGAGGTTCTAAGGGGATGTCTAACAGTGTTCTGCATTTGGTCCAAGGCGCTTCACCCTCCTCTGTCTCTAGTGAAATATTCCGCTTGCTGTAAGCTTGGTACTGGCGCACCTTTCCCCTATCTAGAACATTCTGTACCCTAGACTTCAGTGGGCCCACATGCAGGCACCAAGAGCCTCTATTATTTGGTACACATCACACCATGGTCCTAGCTGGCTTTCTCCTTATGGCAGACCAGGAAAGGTGATCAAATGTTCAGGGCAGAAGCTTGAAATTCCAGCATCTTCCCTGGTATCCCTATCTTCCTTCTCTCACTCCCTTTCTTCTTTCCTTTTTTTCTTTTTGGACAAAATCAGGCCAGTGCTTAGGGCTTATTTACTCCTGGTAGAGCTCAAGGGGCCATAATGGATTCCAGGAATCAAGCCTGAGTCAACCATATATAAAACAAATGCCCTGCTGCCTGTACTATCTCTGAACCCCCAACCCCCAATAATTTCAATCCATTTTGTTGTTTGATTTTGGGCCACAGCTACCAATGCTCAGGGCTTACTCCAGGCTCCACACTCAGGAATTACTCCTGGGAGTGCTCAGGAAACCATATGGGATTCTGAGGATCCAACCTGGGTTTCAGCAGTGTGCAAGGCAAGCACCCTGTAATACTATTTCTTCTGCCCCAGTTTCTATCCTATTAGCCTTCTTTCCCTTTGAGGGGGATGGCCACACTTGGTGGTGCTCAGGGATCACTTCTGGAGGGGCTCAGGGGGGCCTTATGTTGTGTTGGGGATTGAACCTGGGTCAGTCACCTGAAAGGCAAGAAGAACCTTGTCCTTTCTCTGGGGCTAAGGTCTCCCACTTCTGCTATGAAGGTCAATCGGGCTGTCCCCAATTCCCTGAGCAGCACTACTCTTCTGGATTCTCAACCTCAGCTCCACCCCTGGCCCCTGTATCCCTGCTATTGGCTCTCCAGGGAGGCAGTGCCTATCAAAGTTGGCTAGTAAGACCCAGGGAGCCCTATGACCCCATGTCCATCAGGAACTAGCTGACCCTGTGTGACATTCAGTTTATTCAGTCATTCATTTGAAATGACTAGAGTTCAGGGCAGAAGAGATAGTACAGCGGTAGAAGGTTTGCCTTGCATGCAGCCAATTTAGGACAGACAGTGGTTCGAATCCCGGCATCCCATATGGTCCCTTGTTCTGCCAGGAGCAATTTCTGAGCACAGAACCAGGAGTAACCCTTGAACATCAGCGGTTGTGACCCAAAAACCAAAAACCAAAACAAATAAAAAGAAAAGAAATTACTAGAGTTCATATGGCTTAAAGATACTTTTTGTTTTTGCTTTTTCTTTATTTTGGGGCCACACCTAGTGATTCCAGGGGTTACTCCTGGTTTTGTATTCGTGAATCACTGTTGGCAGTGCTCTGGGGGACAATATGGGATGCTGAGGATTGAACCCTGGTAGGCAGCATGCAAAGCAAGTGCCCTACCCACTGCACTATCTCTCAGGCCCCTGAGCACTTGCTTTGCATGAGGGAGACCCAGGCTCAGTCCCTAGCACAACATGGTATTTTGAGCACTGTAGACTTTATCCTCAGGTATACTCATGGGTGTATGCTACGCATGGGTGGGTGCAATGGATCAAGGCCTGAACAACAGAAGGTAGGGCATTTGCCTTGCATATGGCTGATCTGGGTTCCATTTCTAGCATCCCATCTGTTCCCTTAACCTGCCAGGAGTGATTCCTGATGACACTCAGGAGTTACTCCTGGTTCTGCACTCAGAAATTACTCCTGGCAGGCTCTGGGGACAATATGGGATGCCAGGGATTGAACCTGGGTTGGATGCATGCAAGGCAGATGCCTTCCCTGCTGTGCTATTGCTCCAGCCCCAAGATTCAGAATTTGCTTCTCTGCTTCCATGGCCCTCCACATCAGCCCCAGTCTCCCTGCCCACACTGCTGAGTCATGTATTGCTGAATTGGTCCCTGGGTCCCCAGTACTGCTTTGGGGAGTTCCCCAAAAGAAAACTCCACCAGACCTGTATTTTAGCCCAGGCTTTGTGTATGGTTGATCTAAGAACACCTGCTCTTAAAAGACTCTCAACAATTTTACACCTTGTGAAAAATTGTGAATGCTAACTTTGTGGGTGCCTGTCCCAGCACCCTGTTCGCCTTTGGGAAGCATGCCTGGGGGCAGGTTTTCCCTGGGTCCCAGTGACTGGTGGGCAGGACTCCTTCTACTCTGGCTCTGGCTCACCCAGAATTGAGGCTTTCTAAGAGCTGATTCTGGTTTGGGGCCAGCAATCTTGATGATCTGCTTTGTTCTTTATTCTCTTCCTGATAAGGAAACTGAGGAGAGGAGAAAGCCTGCTGTTCACCAGGGCCAGAAGGAATGGTAGAACAGTCCTAGTACAGGGGTGTCAGATTCCAATTCAAGAGAACAGGGCACTTCCGGGGGTGGGACTGCACCAGCTCACAGTCCCACAATGCTCTGGATTTACTGTTCTTCCCAGCACCAAGTTAGTTCTTTTTGTTTTGTTTTTTTAATTTTGAAGCCACACCCTGCAGTGCTCAGAGGTTACTCCTGGCTCTTTGCTCAGAAATCGCTCTTGGCAGGCTCGGGGGACCATATGGGGTTCCTGGAATAGAACCTGGGTCCGTCCCTGGTTGGCCGCATGCAAGGCAACTATTCTACCCTCTACTGTTGTGCCATCGCTCTATCCACCCCCACCCCCACAAATTAGTTTTGATTTTGTTTTTGCCAGCAATGCCAGAACAGAAAGTTGGGACCTGACAGCTCTGAGGGTATATTGAGAGCTACTGTAAGAAGAGAGATAAGAATGTGGCAAATGAGAATTCAGGGGTGTGGGTGTGGCTAGGGAGAGGCTGGGGCTACTCTCCTGATCTGGGCCCATCAGTTTGGAGGGCTCCATACTCAGTTCTGGTATTTGATGCCGCTTACACCCGTAGTACCAGAGATTGAGCTGGGGTCCTTATTCATGTATATCCATCTCTGAGCTTTCCCAAGCCCTACTACTGTTTTATTTACTTTTAATTTTAATTTTTTTATGGTTCTGAAAAGAGCTTTTGGAATAAATGCGGGGTCTTGGCCTTGCAGCTTATGCCCTCTCGCCTCGGATACGCCTGGCTAGCTGGATGCCCTTGGGAATGATGGTGATGAGCTTGGCGTGGATGGCGCAGAGGTTGATGTCCTCAAATAACCCCACCAGGCCTCCTGCAGCGCCATGACTGCAGAGCTCTGGAAGTGCAGGTCGGTCTTGAAGTCCTGCACGATCTTGCACACCTGGCGCTGGAATGGCAGCTTGTGGATGAGCAGCTCGGTGGACTTCTGGTAGCGGTGGATCTCGAGCAGCGCCATGTTGCTGGGCCAGTAGCGGTGCGACATCTTTTTTTGTTTGTTTGTTTTTTTGTTTTTTTTGGCTCACACCCGGCAGCGCTCAAGGGTTACTCCTGGCTCCAGGCTCAGAAATCGCTTCCGGCAGGCTCCGGGGACCATAAGGGATGCTGGGATTTGAACCACCGACCTTCTGCAAGCAAGGCAAAAATGCCTTATCTCCATGCTATCTCTTGCAGGCCGCCTTGGTGACCAGCTGCTTGCTGGGAGCCTTCCTGCCTGTGGATTTCCGAGCAGTTCGCTTGGTACCAGCCATCCTATAACTGGTGCTTTGGAAACAAGACACTTCCTACTACTGTATTTTATTTTTTATTTTTTGGGCCACACCAACAATATCTACCTCTGTACTCAGAAATTACTTCTGGTAGCAATGAGCTTTGGAGTACCATACGGGATGCCAGGGATCGAACCCAGATCAGCTGCATGCAAGACAAACGCCTTACCTATAGTGCTATCACTCCAGCCCCTCTACTACTGTCTTTAAAATCAACATGGCCAACAGGTAACATTGTGGTAACACGAGGCTGGTTTCAAGGTTTTTGGTTCTGCACTCGGATCGGGGGACATATTGAAATAAGAGGTTGGCTACTTACAAGGCAAACTTCCTACCTGCTGTAATGTCTTTTGGGCCCCTCAATAGTCAGTCTTTTTTTTTTTTTTTTTTTTTTTTTTGGTTTTTGGGTCACACCTGGTGGCGCTCAGGGGTTACTCCTGGCTCTTCGTGCCTGACAATCGCTCCTGGCAGGCACAAAGGATGCTGCGTTCCTGGATTGGCTTCATGCAAGGCAAACACCCTACCGCTGTGCTATCTCTCCGGCCCCATCAATAGACAATCTTTATTAGTAACCTTGTATACAGAATAGCCGAGAGCTGGTCCAGTAGTGTCTCAGGCACCCACCCATCCCACGTCAACTGCAAATCTTTTGTTTTAATTAATTTTTGTTTTGGATCTCACTCCCTGATTGTTGCTTGGGGGGCATTCCCAACCCATGGGGCACTCATACAAAGCTTCACTCCAGTTCTTAGAGCCATTCCCTAGCCCATGGACTGTCCTTTCTTTCACCAGGATGGAGAGAGTAGTAGCTATGTAGTGAGGTTGGTACTCATCATAGGCACTGATCATGTTCTAGAAAATTCCCACTGAAAACCTCTGCTCTGGTGGGGAAGATAGGCCAGGTATTTCAGCCAATGGCATTTCCATCAACAGAGCAGCGCAGAAGCCTGCCTCCTTCCTCTGGAGAATGAATCAACTCTGACTCACCTTCCTCTCTGCTCAGCTCATTTACCCTAGCATATTACATAGAAATCGCAAAGCAGAAATGGGACTGGGGTGGGGGGAACAGGACCACCCAATTTTGGGTCTAAGAGGGATGCAGGGGAGCCTGGTTGAATCTCGGTGCTGCTGGAGTGAAGGACTTGGAGCACTGATGGTCAGTGATGGCCTTGAAGCACCCATCATGGTGTATGTGTGGGGTATCTTCCTTTTTTTTTTTTTTTTTTTTTTTTTTTTTTTTTTTTTTTTTTGGTTTTTGGGTCACACCCTGTGACGCTCAGGGGTTACTCCTGGCTATGCGCTCAGAAGTTGCTCCTGGCTTCTTGGGGGACCATATGGGACGCCGGGGGATCGAACCGTGGTCCGTCCTAGGCTAGCGCAGGCAAGGCAGGCACCTTACCTCCAGCGCCACCGCCCGGCCCTGGGGTATCTTCCTTTAACACCAGAGGGTATGTGTTTCAGGGAGTGCTGTCCCCCTCAGTCAGCTTTTAGCTCTCCTGGGCTGGGACCAGGCCTCAGGGGTGACTGTAGTTGCAGCTCTCTGCCCGCCCCCATTCCCAGTTGCCCATCCAGTTCCCATTTCTAGATTTTTTTTGCCACCCCCCCTCCCCATCTGCTTGGAGCTCCTGCCTATATTAGTCCTGACCAGGGACTCCAGGGATGCTCATGACAAGTGTTGGCAGTAGCTGTGTTGGGGGGCACCTCCAGGAAGGCTGAGGAAGGGGGTCTGGTGTTCCTTTGCTGAGAAGCCAGCTGACAGGTTAGAAGAGGTGGCAGACATGGCCCTGTCTCTCTGGACTTGGGACTGTATTTGAACAGGAAGTTCTTTTTGCTTTGTTTTGTTTTCAGGGCACACCCTGTAGTGCTCAGGGCTGGCTCTGTGCTCAAGGGTCATTGCTGCTTGGGGAAGGATTTTATCAAACAAGGGTCTATGCTCGCTCCTTCTGGCCCACAGTTCTTTTGATCTCTTAGCCCTGATGCAGATATTGGGGATCCTTAATGGGAGGGGGCTGGTCTGTGCTGATGGCTACTTTGGGAATCAACACAATGTGTCCCTAGCTCTGTATATGACAGGGTGGCAGGGAGGTACCATTGTTTAATTTAGACAAAGGACAAAGGCTAGGTCATTTTTTGTTTGTTTGTTTGCTTGTTTTTGTTTCTTTGGGCCATACCCAGCAGTGCCCAGGGCTAACTCCTGGCTCTGCATTCTGGCATCACTCCTAGCAGGGCTCATGGGACCCTATGGGATGCTGAGGATTGAACCTGGGCTTACTAACCATGTGTAAAGAAAACACCTTACACACTTGTCAATCCCTTTGTCCCCAAACCAGGCAACTTGTTTGTTTGTTTGTTTGTTTAGTTGGTTGTTTTGGGGCCATATATAGACATACTCAGGTCTTCTTCCTTGATGCTGGGCCTAGCAGACTCTGCTTTGACACTAAAGGGGCTCAGCTTCCTCTTGGGACAAATGATATTTGATTTTCTGTGGTCATGATCAGAAGTACATTTAAATATATAAAATTTGACTGTTAGGCATATAGCAATTTTATAATTATATGTTGTACAACATAATAATCTAACCCATAATGTCCATTTTGTGGTATATAACAACGTAATTATAGGATGCAAGCGATATGTGATAGTGTACAAATGAATGTCTAGTGATATTATGAATGTGTTGTTGTATATTAAATATGAGGCACAGAGTTGGAGGCCAGGAGGTCGCTCAGAGGACTGGGGTGTCTAGCTGATGTGACCCTGGAGTCCAACCCGGCCTCTGTGTGGCTTCTCAGGTATTTCCAGTTGTGGCACTGGTGGCCCACAATATTACTGGAGAGGCCCACAATTCACGTATCACCTTAAAAGTAGGATGTTTGGCAGGTGCCTCTCTGTGCCCAAGAATCACTCCTGGGACTCAGGAAACCCTATGGGTTGCTAGGGATCGAACCCAGGTCAGCTACCTATTGACCTGGTACCACCCTCCCTGCTGTACTAACACAGCATTCCATGTTATACTATTTCTCTTAGCTTCCCCGCCTCCCCTTGCTTGGCCAAGCTGTTTGCAGAGAGAAGGGTGATTTGTGGACAATGGTCCATTCACCAGTGCTCTTTGATTTTGGTTGAACAGTGGAGGATTGTGGAAGGCACAGCTGGAAGTGGCAGAGGAAAGAAAGAAAAGGGTTTCTTGTGAGAACAAATGAGGTGTGTGCTGCCTGCACCCAGTGAGTTCCCTGGCATCGGCTCAATGCCCTGATGAGCCTGGTGATTAACCCTCCCCTCCTAGAAGGAGGTAAGCAAGGTCCCGCACCCCTACCAGGAAGGTGGGCTGCTGCTCAGCCTGGCCATCTTACCATGTTGGTGTTGTTGTGGGTGTAGGTGTGGATCATTGTTTGTCATTCATTCCTCTGACCTCTGACCTCTGGCCCATGGTAGGCCCCGTGGTAGGTATGAGGGTTTCTCTTTCTGTCTCTCTGTCTCTGTCTGTCTGTCTGTCTGTCTGTCTCTCTCTCTCTCTCTCCAGCCACATTTCCATTTATTATCTTTTAAAGGTGCTGTGTCCTGTCATTTGATGGAGAATGACAAACCTGCTGGACGAGAAATTCCTGTTGCACTTTCCTTAGCTAAGTTCAGCTTTCTGATTTAGTAACTGGCTATGTCTTGGACTGTTGGGTGAGGCCATGGGACATGCTCGGGGCTCGGAGAGACCACAGAACACTGGAAAACTGTCTGGCATGCAGGAGTCTACAGGTTGGATGCCCAGAGCTGCATGACAACCCTGCCCCAAAAGCTTTGCCTTGGCTCCAGCTTTTTTTTTTTTTTTGGGCCACACCCGGTAACGCTCAGGGGTTACTCCTGGCTATGTGCTCAGAAGTTGCTCCTGGCTTGGGGGACCATATGGGAAACTGGGGGATCGAACCGCGGTCCATCCAAGGCTAGCGCAGGCAAGGCAGGCACCTTACCTTTAGCGCCACCGCCCGGCCCCAGCTTTTTTTTTTTTTTTTTAACTTTATTTATTTATTGTTTTTTGGGCCATCCACCCCACGGTGCTCAGGGGTTACTCCTGGCTCTATACTCAGAAATCACCCCTGGGAGGCCAGGGAACCATATGGGATGCTGGGAATTGAACCGGGTCCCTCTTGGGTCAGCCACAAGCAGGGCAAATGCTCTACTGCTTCGCTATTTCTGGCTTCATGGCTCCAGCTTTGAACCCCCAGCTGAGTTGGCTGAGTATCTCTGAGTGGCCTCTGGGCCCTGACCAATGCTTGTCTACCCCCTAGTAAGAACAGAATATTTGGGAAGTATTTGGCGTCAACTCTTATCTCTATGGTCACAGATAGGCCTCTGTGAAGCAAAAAGTTAAACCATCAGCATCATGACTGCTGCTCAGGAGAAGAGATGGGGACCCAGGGGCATTCTTGGGACTCAGAGTAAAGGTGGTCTGAGCTCATGCCTAGAGTGTGCCCCAAAGACCTCTTTTTGTGGTAATCCATTGATTATGCACAGGGCTAAGCTGCTGTTCAGCCAACACAGCAGCATCTCATTCTTGGTAATTTGAGCAGGTTTGGTCTCTTTGGTATGTTTTTGTTTGATTGTTGGTTTTTGGACCACAAGTAACTGTGCTCAGGGATCACTCCTGGAGGTGCTTGGGGAACTATATGTGATGCCAGGGATCAAATGAGCGCCTGCCACCTGCAAAGCTTTAACCCCTGTACTAGCTCTCTGACCCTCTGGGTGATATTAATCAACCTTTATTTTTAGGACTAGGGAGATAGCTCAAAGAACTGGAGCATATGTTTTGCATGTGGGAATCTTGGGTTTAATCTGGCACTTCATGATCTCCCTAAGCACCTCTAAAAACACCCTCCAAGTACTGAGCTGGGTCTGGCCTTAAAACTAAAGCAATATAAGTTTTTGTTTTATTTTGAATAGGGGACACAGTTGGTGGTGCTGGGGAGTACTATGCTGTGCTTGGGAGTATCATGTGGTGATGGAGAGTATCACGCAGTACTGGGAGTAGCATGAGGTGCTGGGGGACACTATATGGTATTGGGGAGCACTATGTGATGCCTCGGATGTTGTCCAGGACTTCCATGTGCACTTCTGCCCTTTTTTCTTTTTGGTTTTTGGACCACACCCAGTGACACTTAGGGGTTATTCCTGGCTATTCACTCAGAAATTGCCTCTGACTTGGGGGGTCATAATGGACGCTGGGGGAATCAAATTGCAGTCCGTCCTATGTTAGCACTTGCAAGGCAAATGCCCTACTGCCTGCGCCACCGCTCTGCCCCCTCACTTCTGCTCTTTAAATGTCCTTCCCCCTTGGGCTTAGAACCTTTATCATTATTTTTTCCCAGCAGTGCTTAGGGCTTATTCCCTAAGCATTGTTGGGTGGGTGGGGAGCGGCCAGTCCACTCTCAGGAGTGCTCTGCCTGCCCCCACCGTCTGTATTTGAAATAAATATTGAGTTCTTAGCACCTTTCTCTACTGTTGGTCTGGAGTTCTTGCCCCCCTCCCCTACAGCCTAATTCAAGAGCTCCCTGAACTCTGCCAGCACATGACCAGATGTTTCTGTCTCCTGCAAGTTTATGACAGCCACATTTCCAGACAGTGCATTTCCAGGAGGGCATATTCCTCCCCTTTCTGTTGTGATGTGAGGGCTACACACTCCTGGTGCTGCAGGATCTCACTATCAGAGCTGAGGATCACAGTCTGTAGTGTGGGGTGGGGTCTGGGGTTGAATTTGCAGCCTCAAACATACAAGGCAGCCAAGCAACACTGAGCACCTCCCCAGGCCCCTGGGTTTTGTCTTTTTGATTGTGCTCAGTTCATTTGATAGGAATTGTAATTGCTAACTCCAATTGTGCACTTATTACTGTCCAGAGTTGTTCTAAGTCCTATGGATCATCATAGTTAATTCTCCTGAAAATCCCCTTTAACATGGAAAGTGCAAGAGAGATGGGTAGATTTTGCCCTTTTAGAATAGTTTGGGTTTAAAACAGGATTTTTTGGGTGACATTTTTCATATCATACTCCTTTTAGTGTGAAAAAGTGTAAATGAGACCACAGCTGCTACAAATGGATTTATTTCACTGTTGATTTTGATCTTTGCCTGTTCAGAAACTTCATGCTGTTGCCAGATTTTTCTCTGCATTTCTAGGGTTTGGAATGACAAAGCCCAAATTTCTTTTGGGTTTTATTTATTTTGGGTTGGGCACATAGCCACAGTGCTCTGGAGACCATGAGGTAGGTGCAGGATATAAAATCTGAGCCTTTCGGGACTGGAGAGATAATAAAAGCAGGAAGGGCATTGCTTTGCTTGTGGCTGGCCCTGGTTATATCCTCAGGACCACAAACAACTCCCCCCCCCCCTCACTTAGTCCACTCGGAATGATTCCTAAGTGCAGAGCTAAGAGGAAGTCTTGAGTACTGCTAGGTGTGCCCCCCCAAACCAAAAATCAAACCAACAAAATGCACACAAAAGAATCTCAAAACCCCAAGCCTCTTGCATGCTAAGTAGTGTTCTGGCCTGATGAGCTATTTCTCTGGCCCCTAGACTGGAATATAACTGGAATTTACGCAGAAAGTTGAATTTGACCATGAGTCTGCATGCTCTCTGCTTTATGAATTCTTTTGTAGTATCTCTATAAATGATTTTCTTTCTTCCTTCCCTCCCTACTTCCCTTCTTTCCTCCATCTTCCCCTCCACTCCCCTCCCTTTCTTTCTTCAACACCTGTGATGTTTAGGGTTTTTACTCCTGGCAGATACAGGTGACCATATGGGGCACTAAGGATTGAACCTGGGTCAAACCCTAACCTTAACCTGGTCTGTTGCTTATTCACCCTTCTTTCCTTCATCGCTCTGTGTTCATTTTTTTTTTGAGGGGGGACAACACATGGTGGTGCTCAGGCCTTAATATGGCTCTATGCTCGGGGGAGGGAGTTCAGTCCTGAGCATAGAGCAAACTTGGGGATCATATGAGATGCCAAGCATTGAACCTGTTTTGGCCCCATGCAAGACAAGCATCTTGCCTGCTGTTTTATCTCGCTGGCCCCTCAGGAATTGAACCTGGGTCAGCAACATACAAAGCAAGAGTTTTATCTGCTGTGATAGTTTTCCATCCTGAGATGATACTGAATGGAAAGAACAGAGTTTGTGAACATGGGGTGATTTGACATTGTGTATATATTCTGTTGGTCCTGATGAAAGCTGAGAGTTTGCAAGCATGATGTGACAGAGGAAAATTCTAGAAGCTTTGAATTATCCCAATAACTATAAATTCTTCAGCAACAGTATCTATTTACATATTTAATTTAAATCTTGATCTTGATAACCTTCCCACCTCCTCTGTGTGAGAGAGGCTCTGCTAATGAGTAGAAAGTCTAAAACTTGTATTATTTCTGTTTACTTTTATTTCTTTGGATCATACCCTGGCTCAGGAGAGTGATCAGGACTTATTCCTGTGTCTATGCATAGGGGTCATTCCTGACTGTGCTTAGGTCACTCCTGGTGGGGCTTAGGGGACTGACTACATGGGGTGCCGGGGTTGGAACCTGGGCGCATGCAAGCGCCCAACCCAGTATAATATCCCTTCAGGCCCAGCACTTGTATTTCTATATTTCTACTCAATACATAAGGAAATGTGTTAGGATTTGAGTGAGTCACTATCAAAATTCAAACAAAGTAATTTAATTTAGTTAACTTATTTCGGGAGACCACAGCCAGTGATGTTTAGGGTTTAATTCTGGCTTATGAGCTGGGGATGACTTTGGGTAGAAACTAGGGGATCATGTATGATGCTAAGAATGAAACTGGGTTCAATGTGCAAAGCAAACTCCCTACCCACTATATTCTGGTTCTGGCCCCCAAATTTCTTTTCTCTCCTTCCCTACCTCACCATTCCTGCTGTGATTACAGTGATAGCAATCCACACACTATGCCTCTTGGCACTCCAAGTGGTATCAGGATCCAGCCCAAGCCCACTACTCAGTGGGTCTCTCCAAGTGACCTCCCTCTTGCAGTAGCAGCAGCAGAGACTCAGGCCCCAAACCCTGGCCGCTCTTATCAAACTGTGCTCCAGTTTGAAGTTGAAAAAATAATGAAGCATGGACTAAAGCGATAGTGCCATGGGTAAGGCATAACCCATGTTTGCTTCCTGGAACCCATATAGTCCCTTGAGCCCATCAGGAGTAAGCCCCTCCCCCCCAATAAGAAAGAAAGATGAGGAGCTGGAGCCATAGCACAGCAGTAGGACATTTGCCTTCCACGCGGCCGGGTTCAATCCTTGGCATCCCATATGGTCCCCTGAGCCTTCCAGGAGTGATTTCTGAGTGCAGAACCAGGTGTGGCCCCAACCCCCTCCCCCCCCCAAAAAAAAGGATGAAAAATGCAGCCTCTGTACTGGGGCCAGGCTTTCCCATTTGTGCCTCAGATCAGGCCAGACTCTCTTCTGCACCGCCATTAGGATGGTCTCTAGTCTGGTGTACAAAAGGGGTTGCTGTGTGTACAGTTTGCCCCAGGTCAGCTCCCAGCATTCTCAGGTCAGTCATTGAAGACCCTGGTCACCACTGGGGTATTCCAGGTTATTCAGCTCTGCAGGGCTCTACAGAACCACTATTTGGGTGCTTGCATTGAGCCTGAGTGGCTAAGAATCGCCAGCAGGCTTTGGGGCCTCTTTCGTTTTGGTTTGTTTGAGCCAGTGCTCAGAACTTAGTCTTGGTTCTGTGCTCAGGGATCGATGGAACATACAGGTGACCCTATGTGGTGCTGGGAAAGAACCCAGTTCAGTAGTGTGCAGAGAAAGCGTCCTTTCTGCTGTGCTAGTGCTTTGACCTGATTATAGGCCTTCTGAACACTGTTAGGGATTCCTCCTTAAACAAAACAAACACAGGGGAGAGGAGAGTCCTGCAGAAAAGCTGCTCTTAGGCTCCTTTCTGGGGATGTCAGGGTTTCTTTTTGGTTTTGGGGCCACACCTGGTGACACTCAGGAGTTACTTCTGGCTATGCACTCAGAAATTGCCCCTGGCTCAGGGAAACATATGGGATGCTGGGAATCAAACCCAAGTCCTTCCTGGGTTAGCTGCATGCAAGGCAAATGCCCTCTGCTGTGCTATCTCTCAGATCCTGGATCTCAGAGTTTCATGTAGCTGCTGCCCCAGTTTCTGAGCGTGTCTCCAACTGGAACAGATTTAAGTCTGGGTGGGAGCTATCAGCTCAGAGCCACAAATGCCACCAGCATGGAACTTCCCACTGGTCAAGCCCATGTCCGCTCTGCTGGCTTCTCTGTGCCAGCGCCACTGGCCTGGGGCATGTCAGTAGATCAGAGGCACCAGTATGTTCCCCTGATACTGGCATTCGTATGTTCCCTGAGGCTGAGATAGTTGTGCAAGAGTCCAGCTCTGGAGCTTCCGAGTCTTCTCTTCTCAGGGGTTCCACTCGCCACCTACTCTTCACAGAGATCTGCCACCATCCTCCACTCCACTCCCCCCAAAATAAGAACAGGCTCCTCAAACACAGTGCTGGCACATTGTAGTGTTTGGCACTAAGATGGACATGTAACATTTGCTCAATAAGTATCGCTGGCTGGCTGTGGGAGTGAGGAAGGAAAAGCATAGCTTTGATCAAAGCACGGGCTCTGTGCCCTGAGTTTTTGGTTTTCATTGTGTGCACGTGGTTTTTGCACCACCCCTATTGTGTTCTGAGGTAACTCCTGGCTTGAAGTCTGGAAGTACTAGGGGATGGTACAGTGCTTGAGACAGATCCTCCTGCAAGCAGAGTGATGACCCTCATCTAGCCCGCTGCATTCTCCAACCCAGCTTTGTTTGGGAATATCACTCCACAGATCGTTTTGTTTTGTTTTGGCTTTTGGGTCACACCCAGCAGTGCTCAAGGGTTACTCCTGGCTCTATGGTCCTGGCAGGCAGGACCATATCGCCTTACCTCCAGGCTATCTCTCAGGTCCCAGATTTTTTTTTTGGGGGGGGGGAGGGCTTTTTTGGGGGGGGGTCACACCCGACGGAGCTCAGGGCTCTACATTCAGAAATCGCTCATAGCAGGCTCGATGGAACATATAGGGTGCTAGGAATCAAACCGGAATCCATCCTGGGTTGGTCACATGCAAGGCAAACACCCTACCACTGTGCTATCACTCTAGCCCCAGAACTGTTTTTCTTTCTTTTGAGTTAGGTGCTCACTGCTCAGAATGGGGCCTCTTAGGGAGCTGAGTCAAGGGGCCAGAGGAAGAAAAGCAATGCAACCCCCCTTTTTTCTTTCTTTTTTTTTTGAGGGGAAGGAAGGACACACAACATTGCCTAAGGCTTCTGGCTCGGGGATGATTCTTGGCACGCTCCAGGCTTGGGGGACCATGTGGGATGCCAAGAATAAAAGCCACCTCGGTCATATGCAAGACCTCTGTCTCTACAGCCCCTGAGAGCCCTGGGCTTCTATGCACAGAGAGAAAAGGGCTCCACACCCTCTCCCTTCTCTCTCTGTAACACTATTTCTCTCTCTCCCTCACCCCCCCACCCAGGTTTCTTCCTTCAAGGCCACAGCCCCAGAGCAGCCCCAGGCTTTTGCCTGAGGCCCCGAGACAGCTTTCCAATCTATCCCAGACTTGCCACTTGGCTGGCAGTGCTTCCAGACCAGCTCTCGCCATTTCCAGCAATTTATAATAATCTCCATTATTTCCCTTCCCCTCATGAGTGCTGAGCTCTGTGTGAGCATCACTCCAGCTTCATCAGCACTGAGGTGGGGCCTAGAGGCTAGAGAAGGAGCCAGCTAAGCCACACTGCGGAGGAGGAGCCCAGAGTCCTGCCTGAGCACCCTCTTGGCTCTGGAACTCCCTGCTCAGCCCTGAAGCTCAAGCATTTTATTCTTTAGTTGTGAAAAAGAGAATCCTGTTACAGAAAAGCAGTAGATCCTGTTACAGAGAAGTTAAAGGAGCAATGGCTGGAATTACTTGGAGACCAACCCACCCTGTTAGCTTTTAGGGACTATAAATTGAGGTTTTAAGTTTTGGTGTTTGTTTGCTTGTTTGGGAGAGGGGCTTACCCAGTGGCAGTGGTGCTCAGGGTTTTCTCCTGGCTCTGTACTTAGGAATCACTCCTGGCAGGCTTGGGGGACCATATAGGATGCCAACATTGAACCTGGGTCTGTCACATGACATGCAAGGCTAATGCTCTCCTGCTGTGCTATCACTCTGGGCCCTTGAACTGAGATTTTATAGGGAGTCACAGGGGCCGGAGCAATAGTACAGTGGGTAGGGCATTTGCATTGCATGCATCCCCTGATCTGGGTTTAATCCTTGATATCCCCTGAACATTGCCAGAGTAAGTCCTGAGCACTGTTGGATGTTGTCCAAATAAACAGCATAGGTGCTGGGGAGTGGGTGTGTGGTGCCTAGCATGGAATGCAGGGCCGTGCACGTGCTGATGTGTTCTTTACCACTTGAGCTGTCTTCTCCATCTGCATCCTTACTTAGTGACTCACAGACCACGGTTCCTCTTCATTCTTGCTCATCGGAACTAGAACTTAGGGAAATCATCTCATTGCTTGAACTTTATGTTTTGTAAAGCTCCTAGGCCAGAACCTGAAGTTTCTGGTGGCAAGTGACATAAGTCAGTTCAAGAACTCAGTACAGGGGCCAGAGAGATAGCATGCAGGTAGGGCATTTGCCTTGCATGCAGAAGGACAGTGGTTCGAAATCCCGACATCTCATATGGTCTCCCGAGCCTGCCAGGAGCGATTTCTGACCGTAGAGCCAGGAAGTAACCCCTGAGCGCTGCTGGGTGTGACTCAAAAACAAAAACAACAACAAAACAACAACAAAAGAACTTGGTATAGTTATTTGGCAGTTTTGAAAGGGCCTGGTTTTCTCTGCCAGATTTGCCTCTGGTGGATGGATGTGGATTGAATAGAATGGATTCTACACCTCATTCTGGGTTGTAGGGAGTTATGCTCCCTTTCCCTGCTGAGTCCTGCTCATTCTGCAGCTACTACTGTGTGCCTGGCACAGCTAGGCGGTGTAGCTCAGACCTGTGTGACCGCCTGTGGGCAGGGCCAAGTGTCAACACAGGCAGGGCAGCACTAAATGCCCTGGATGCTGGGTGTGGTCTATTGAGAGGCATCAACCCCCATGGCACCTGAGCACCATCTGTATACAGGCCTGTGCTCTGAGGAACATTTGGTCTTCTCTTAGCCTGTGGCCAGACCTATACACAATTTAGGCCTCACTTGGCAGTGCTCAGGGATTACTCCTCGCTCTGCGCTCAGAAATCACTCCTGGGGCCCGGAGAGATAGCACAGCGGCGTTTGCCTTGCAAGCAGCAGATCCAGGACCAAAGGTGGTTGGTTCGAATCCCGGTGTCCCATATGGTCCCCCGTGCCTGCCAGGAGCTATTTCTGAGCAGACAGCCAGGAGTAACCCCTGAGCACTGCCGGGTGTGATCCAAAAACAAAAACAAAAAAAAGAAATCACTCCTGGCAGGCTCCGGGGACTATATGGGATGCCGGGAATCAAACCAAGGTCCATCCTGGGTCTGCCGCATGTGAGGCAAACGCCCTCCCACTGTGCTATCTCTCTGGCCCCTGAACCATCTCCTTAGGTAGTCCCTGGGCCAGGCCCTCCTGCTGGGGCTGTCGACATTTAAAATGGGGCAGGCCTGTGCTGGTACACTGGGTGGTTGGTTAACTGAATCTCCCCACCCACCATCCTCTCTGAGCCTACCGTATGGACAAGTGTGAACCACCCCCTGCACCTGGTTAGGACCCCCAACTGCAGACTGTGATCTTCATGATCTTTCCTTTCCCTCCCCTTCCTTCCTGTGTGAATGAGACTGACTCTGGGGCGTCTGCCTGGCTGCAGATAAGCGAGTGGTGCAGCAGAGACTCTGGCTCGGCAAATATTGACCCAGTGTGGAGGCAGCTCCTTGCTACATTCGGTACCTTTTCTAGAAACATTGTTCCCTTGGAATTCTCCAGGAATGTTGACTTCTCCCTGACAGTTCCGCCAGATTGTGAAACCGCCTGCATAACTGCTCCACTGGCTCCAGGTGGCTTAAACCTTTGCTTATCCTTATTTCATTTGGGCCAGAGAGATGTAACTCGGGGATAGAGCGACTGCCTTGCATGTGCAATTGAGCTCTGGCACTGCTAAAAACGATACAAAAATAAATTGTGGGTCTCAGCTGCTTGGACCTTGGGTGCCATTCCCAGTATAGAAATGGGTGTGTGTGTGGGAGGTGAGGGGAGTCATTCATTGCAGTGCTCCGGGGCCATCCCATGCTGGGATCAAACCTGAGGTCTCATGTGCTCAGTCCTTTGTGCACCAACCTTGTCCTCATGTTTCTTTTTGCTTGTTTCTTTTGAGTTTGGGGGCTTTGCCTGTGTTGTTCAAGGCAATTCTTGGCTCTTTGGCTCAGGAGTCATGCCTGGCAGTATTTTAGGGGGACTTTATCTGGTATCAGGGATTAAACTAAGATTGGCTGGTTGCAAGGCAAATGCCTGACATCCTATTTCTTCAGCCCTTTTTATTTTAAAGTCTAATGGTAAGAAAGTTCATTTTGGTTTCCTCTGTATACGTGGGTGAAGGTGGAAGCATGCATTCTAAATTCTGCTGCAGCTTCTTCTTTTTTTTTTGGTCACACCCAGCTTTACTCACAGCGTATTCCTGGCTGGTTCCATGCTCAGAGATCACTGTTGGTAGTGCTTAGGGATCAGATTTGATGCCAAGGTTAGTACCTGGTGGCGTTTGGGGGAGTTCAGAGCCATCCCTGGTAATGCCTGGCCAAGTGATGTAGGCTTGAGGGTGAAACTCAAAGTTCACCAGAGCTACTCCCAATAGGGGCCACACCAGAGATGGAATTCAGGACCCTGCACATGCTAGCCATTGAAACATCTCCCAGCCCCTCTTGGGCAGAGCATCCCCCTTGTTAGTCTTACCTCTGTCTCTCCAGTCCAAAGCTACTGGCTGTGGGGCTATGGGCTGCATGTTCCTAAGCACCCTGGGAGAGCCCCATTATTCCCCTCCCAATTGCCTGGAGAAAGTGAGGAGCTGGTTGTAAACTTAGAAATGTATGTGGGATCAGGCTGGCTGGCTGAGAATTAGAGTGAGAAGTCTGCTGGCAAAAGCTACCAGGACGGGCCCGGAGAGATAGCACATCGGTGTTTGCTTTGCAAGCAGCCGATCCAGGACCAAAGGTGGTTGGTTCGAATCCCGGTGTCCCATATGGTCCCCGTGCCTGCCAGGAGTTATTTCTGAGCAGACAACCAGGAGTAACCCCTGAGCACTGCTGGGTGTGGCCCAAAAACCAAAAACCAAAAAAAAAAAAAAAAAAGAAAGCTAGCAGGACGGTAGATTATTCTCTCTTTTTTCCCTTTGTATTCTGGGTTTTGGCCTAAACCTGGCTCCGTGCTCAAAAGTTGCTTAGGGGATCATTTGGTGTAGGAGACCCAGTGATAGAACCCGAGTCTCCTCCTACATGCCAAGTGTGTACTCAGCCCTTTGAGCACCCCTTCGCTCTGCACTGCTCTCCACCCCTGTTGCTCATCATGAATGACATTCAGACTCTATTGGAACCCACTGAGCCAGGAGATGCAGTGCACTGCTGTGTAGACAGAGACCAGCTAGGACCAGCAGAGGAAGAGGGAGTGAAAGCAAAGTGTAGCCTCCTAGGTCCAGGCCCTTCCTGCTGTGATGGCACCTTCCTCCTTGTGGTTCCCCAGAAACTGGAGCCAGGTTAGGCCCCACACCAGGCTTGTTTCCTGCCTCCTGCCCCATTCTCCACATTAAGGGCACCACTTCTCTGGTACTCTAGAGAGAGTCCAGCCAAGGGTTCCCTGGTCCCTCACCAATCCACCTGGGGGCCTGAGCTCTAGCACTTAGCAGTGGACAGTAGCTTTTCCACTATGTTATGGGAGCTGGGGCTCAGCTCAGAGGATTTGTCACCACGAAACAAAGTCATGCAACCATTAAGTAACAACATCACAAAAATAAAAGCAAGGGCCTGAGGCTATAAAATGGTAGGAAGTATGTTTGTTTCCTTCCTTCCTTCCTTCTTCCTTCCTTCCTTCCTTCCTTCCTTCCTTCCTTCCTTCCTTCCTTCCTTCCTTCCTTCCTTCCTTCCTTCCTTCCTTCCTTCCTTCCTTCCTTCCTCCCCCCCCCTCTTCTTTTTTTTTTGGTCACACCTGGAAGCACTCAGGGCTTACTCATGGCTCTGCACTCAGAAATCGCTCCTGGCAGGCACGGGGAACCATATGGGATGCCAGGATTTGAACCAATGTCAGTTGCTTGCAAGGCAAACGCCCTAACACTGCTATCTCTATAGCTCCAGATGTTTTCTTTATAAACAGCCAACACAGGTTCAATCCCTGGCATTCAGTGTGAGCACCACCAGGAGTGAATCCTGAGTACAGAGCCAGGAGTAACCCTGAGCAGTCAGGTGTGGCCAAACAACTCCCCCAAATTAAAGTGAGTTTTGTTATTTTTTATTTCACTGGACCTCACACATTGGTGCTTGAGGAGTAGTCTAAGCTTTGTGCTCAGGGGACGAGGCAATACCCTGAATCAAATGTGGGCCTCTTAGGTTCACAGTGTATTTTCAGCTCATAGAGCTCTCTGTTTACAAACATTTTATTTTATTGTTTTGATGTTTTGGGGCCACACCTGATGGTGCTTAGGACTTATTCCCGCTTCTATACTCAGAGATAACTCCTATTGGGGCTCAATAAATCCAGGGTTCAAACTCAGGTTGGCCACATGTAAGGCAGATACCCCACCTTCTATTACAAACATCTTAAATGAGGATCCCAATTCTCACATATTACGTCCACTAATAAATGAATTACCATGATACAGGTCATGTCCTAAGATGATGATACATTTACATGATATAGGAAATGTCCTAAAGATATCGTTCTATGCCATGTCATTCCATGCTACTAAAAATCCATTTTATATTTCCTTTGTGAGAGTATTTCTCTCTAATACCCTCTTAGGAATCTATGATCTCATCACGCTTTACTGCTGCTGTGACTGTCTGACTCACATTGTTGTTGATGTGGTGACATTGGGGCAGGCCCAACAGGCTCCCATCAGGCCATGCTGCAGCCATCTTCAGCATGTGGGCAGAGCTGGGCCAGCCCCACTCTGGTTGGTCAGTGGCCAAACATGCCACTTCCTCAGAGCAAATCTCAGTCCTGTTTCCTACCCCTGCTCTTGCTCACTGTGGCATCCTGTCTGCTGGCAGCCAGAGGAGCCTCGAAAATGCAGGGGCAAGGGTCCTGCTCAAGTGCTCTTCTACCAGAATAAGGCCCTGGGTTTGATCTCTGGTATTCTGTGCCCCTCTCTCCTGCTCCTACAATGTTGGGTATAGCCCTGGTGAGCCCCAGTACCACCAGCCACAGCTCTCCCTGCCCCAATCTGGTGAAGTATTGCTGGGTGTGACCCTCATTTAAAAAATGTACCTCAAGGGGCCGGAGAGATAGCATAGAGGTTTGCCTTGCATGTAAAAGGACAGTGGTTTGAATCCTGGCATCCCATATGGTCCCCCGAGCCTGCCAGGAGTGATTTCTGAGTGTAGAGCCAGGAGGAACCCTTGAGTGCTTATGGGTGTGACCCAAAAACCAAAAAATAAATAAATAAATAAAAAATAAAAATAAAAAATGTACCTCTAGGGGCTGGAGAAATAGTACTTGCTTGCCTTGCACATGGCTGGTTTGATTTTGACCATCCCATATGGTCTCCCAGCACCATCTGGAGTAATTTCCTGAGTGCAGACCCAAGCATCATGATGTGTGGCTTCAAAGCAAAAAAAAAAAAAGGTAAAAATTGTAAGATAGTACAGCTGATAGGGTACTTGCTTTGAATGCAGCCAGCCTGAGTTCAATTTCTGGCATCCCTAAGTCTCCTGAATACTGTGGAGTGACCCTAAGCACTAGTCTCAGCCCAACTTAAAAAATAAACCTACAGGCCAGAGGGCTTTGGGTCCCTTGCAGAGCTTAACACAGGCCCTTAACATGCTGAGCCCTGACCTTGTTCTATCACACAGAGCCTAATGTAGTCCCAGGTACCCTCTTAAATGGCCCCCAAATAGAAATAAAAGCATGTACATGACATGCCTCCCAGCTGCGCCCCTTTGTCTGTCTGGACTTCTTGTTCCACCAGTGTGTTGCTTGGTTCTTCCTTCCCATTGCCCCTAGTATTGTAGCTCCTCTTGCCCAGGCCCTGTGATATTGGGGTACTCACGTACTGTGCATCTCCATCCCTGACCACTGATCAGGTGGGAACCCTGGGTGTGCAGAGGCAGGTAAGGGTCAGGTCCACTACGGGCAGTAGTGCTAATCTGTCTTTTTTTGGGGCGGGGACATACTCAACAGTTCTCAGAGGTCATTCCTGGCAGTGCTCAGAGGACAATATGGGATGCCAGGAATTGAACCCTGATCAGACACATGCAAGACAAATACCCCACTTGCTGTATTATCACTCTGGCCTCTCACTTAATTTATTGCTTGCTTTTTGGGTCATACCAGGTGATGCTCAGGGGTTACTCTTACCTTTGCACTCTGGGATCATTCCTGGTGGTGCTTGGGAGACCATGTGAGATGCCAGAGATCAAAATCAGGTCAGCCATATGCAAGGCAAATGCCCTACTCGCTGTGCTATCTGGCCCCCTGCCTGTCTTTTTTTTTTTTTTTTTTTTTTTGGTTTTTGGGTCACACCCAGCGGTGCTCAGGGGTTACTCCTGGCTGTTTGCTCAGAAATAGCTCCTGGCAGGCACGGGGGACCATATGGGACACCGGGATTCGAACCAACCACCTTTGGTCCGGATCGGCTGCTTGCGAGGCAAACACCGCTGTGCTATCTCTCCGGGCCCGTGCTTGCTTGTCTTAATGCTGTTGTGACATGTCAGGAAACAGTGGTGCTGGGAAGTCCTATTGACTGTGAATTGAAAATGGGTGAGCTGCAGCCTGTGTAAGGTGCCAATAAGATGCCTGTCCAAGGAGTGAAACTTCTTTTATAAGCAAAGAGACTTAAAGTCCTTATTGTATTCGGGTGCTACTGTTTGTGGCACAGTGCCGGGATCAAACCTGGAGCTCCTGCATGCAGGGATTGTGCTGTACTATAGTTCTCTGAGCATCTGCCTGGCTATGATACCTTATTTTATCTTGATCTAAATACCCAGTTTTGTAATGTAAGGGGGAGGAAGGAGAAGTCCTCTGCCTTAATACTTAGTGTTTGAGTCTAGCTAACAGTGCACTGGAAAATCATAATAAAAGTAACTGGGAAAGGGGACCAAGGGGGCGGAACCATACGACAGTGTGTAGGGCATTTTACTTGAACATGACTGACCTGGGCTTGATTCCTGGCATTTCTTATGGTTCCCTGAGCACTGCTAGAGAGTGATCCCTGAATACAGAACCAGAAATAAGTGCTGAGCACTGTTCTCTCCATCTCCCCCACCCCCCAGAAAGAGAAAAGTAACCTTGAGGGCTAAAAGGAGAGTAGAGGGTCAGAAGGTAAGGTACTTACCTTCTGGGTTTGATCACCAGCCACACACATAGTCTGGGAATAACTCTGAATGCAAAAGCAAAGAGGAAGCCCACCAGCCCCTAACCAAATAACAGCAATAAAGAAATAAAAAACAAGCACATACACTTAAAAAATAGGATGGGTTGGTAAGCAGAAGGGGAGAGTCCATGGAGAGGAACTTGGTCATTTGTGCTGAAAGCTTATAGACACTTTGAGGTGATCCCCCAAGGCATACTATCGCAAACCTAGAACACATTATCATGTTCAGCTGAAAAGAACCCACCCTGGTCAGCCCAGTCAGCGGAGACACAGCATGAAAACCCATCCTAGTCAGGGGAAACACACAGCCTGAGCTTCACTTTCCCTAAACCCTCAGGGAAGTTTCTGTGTTTCTGGAAGCATCTACATGCTGTTATTTCCTCCAACTCTCAGGCACAGAGCATCCAGAACATAACATTCAGCTGTGCTTTGAGGTGTAGCTATCTTTTTTTTTTTTTTTGGTTTTTGGGCCACACCCTGTGGTGCTCAGGAGTTACTCCTGGCTGTTTGCTCAGAAATAGCTCCTGGTAGGCACGGGGGACCATATGGAACACCGGGATTCGAACCAACCACCTTAGGTCCTGGATCGGCTGCTTGCAAGGCAAACGCCACTGTGCTATCTCTCCGGGCCCGAGGTGTAGCTATCTTTTAATAACCCAGCTTGCTCTCTCTTAACTTTTTTTGTTTGTTTGTTTTTGGCTCATACCTGGTGGTGCTCAGGGGTTACTCCTGACTCTGTGCTCAGAAATCGCTCCTGGCAGGCATGGGAGACCATATGGGATGCCATGTTTTGGGATTCAAACCACTGTTCGTCCTGGATTGGCTTCTTGCAAGGCAAATGCCCTACCACTGTGCTATCTCTCCGGCCCCTCTTTCTTAATTAAAAACAAAAAACGAAAAACTTTTGGCCACTCTAAGCAGTGCTCAGAGTTTACTCCTGTTCTTTTGTTGTTCAGTGATTACTTCTGTTGATGCTCAAGGAATAAGATGGGCTGCCAGGGATCCAACCCCTTGCATACTCCCTACCCATTGTACCATCTCTTTGGTCCCTGCATGTGCTTGTGCATGAGCATGTGTGCACAAACAGACATACACACACACATTTGGAGGACCATACCTGGCAGTAGTCAGAGCTTACTCCTGGTCCTGATAAAGGGATCACTCCTGGCAGTGCTCGGAAGACCATGTGGGATGGGAGCGACTGAATCCTGGGTAGCCATGTGCAATGTAAACACCCTACCCTCTGTGTTATCTCTCTGTCTTCTGCTCTTCCTAATATTCCTTGTGGACTTAAGTGGTGCTCAAGTAGCCCAGAGTCCCCTTCCAACAGATTTTGGTACAACTCAATGCAATGGTGTGAGGCTTGTGGTGTTGTTAAGGCTCTGTGGAGCTGGGGATTGAAGCCAAGGTCAGTACATGCCAGGCAAACACCCTAAGCACTATACCATTTCCCTGATCCTCGCCCTCCCCCCTCTTTTTTTTTTTTTTTTGGTTTTTGGGTCACACCCAGCAGCGCTCAGGAGTCACTCCTGGCAGGCTCGGGGGACCATATGGAATGCTGGGATTCGAACCACCGTCCTTTCGCACGCAAGGCAAACAACTTACCTCCATGCTGTCTCTCTGGCCCTCGCCCTCCTCTTTTAAAGACTGTTGGGGGTACCTTTGTCCCTTGTTTGCAGCCCCCTTCAAGGAATAGTTGCTTTTTAGCCTTTGTTGCCCACCCAGAAGGAACAGCAAATATCCTGCTACTTGGTTCTTTCATCAGAACCTTACTTCTACAGCAGAAATAACAGGAACAGAAAGTGCAGAGGTTTAGGAACTTGCCTTGCACATGGCTAACAAACCTTGGTTGAATCCTTTGTATCACATGTGTCCCCAGCCTCCTCCTAACATCCTCAGGAGTTATTCCTGAATACCAGCAGGTGTGGTTTGACCACCTTCTCTGTTTCTCCTCTCACCCCCCAAAGAAGAAAGAAATCATATAAAGTGAACCCACATGGGACCAGAGAGTACAATGGGAAGGGCACTTGCCTTGCACATAGCCGACCTGGGTTTGACTTCCAGCATTATCATTGGTTCTTCCAGCACTGCAGTGAGTGATCTCTGAGCATGGAGCCAGGAGTAAGCCTGGAGCACTGTCAGGTGCAGCCACAAAACAAAATAAAAACAAAGTGAGTCCACCTGGCAGTAGGTGGCTCCCTTAATTCACCTTTTGGCTTCCTTGAAAGTTAACCGAGGGAGCCATCGCGACAGGATTATTATGGGCTGGCGGGAGTTGGCATCTGCCCAGAGAGCCGGGTGCTTCCGGCCTTCATTCATTGTTTGCTGGGGAGTGCCAGCAGCCTTCAGGCTTGTGGGTGCAGCTGGTCTTTGGACTGATCCGAAGGGTCCTCTTTGCCCAGATGAAGGGATGAAGTAGGGCTAGGAGAGAAGCAGGTGCTTTTCCAGTGCACCTCCAGTTTGGAGCGGGCAGCACTGCCTTACCGGAACGAGGATGCTATTTTTAAGAGGGCGGAGAGAGAGTTGTGTTTCATCATGGAAAATTTGAGTGTCTCAGTGGGCAGCTTGCTGGCTGGCTCATCTTAGGAGTTCTGAAGCCCAAGGACTGAGCTGGCTGGGCATTGTCGCCTTTACCCCAGCAGAAGAGGGGAGGAGGCGGGCCCTCGCCCACCAGCAATTATGTAAGTTGTGATCTCCAGGCTGTTTGGTTTCAATTTTCTTTGCTCTGCTCTGGGCTGGGATTCTCTGCCAGGTGAATCTGTGGTGGGATGTTCTCAGCAGCTCCTAACAGCAGGCAGGAGGGAGACCTTTATGGGGAGTTCTCAGTGATGCTTTATTTTGTTGGAGCTGTCCTGGGAGGGGGTGATCTAGGAATGCTGTGCTCATGGGCTGCTTCCTCTGCGCACATCCAGGTTGGGGGAAGGGTATGGACAGTGGGTATGTGGACAACTGGCATGTTATGCCAGGCTGATCTGAGTCTCCCTGGCATGTTCCTCCAACGTGCTGCTAAAAAGGAGATCTGGGGGTGGAGAGTCTTTCCCCCTTTCCGTCATAATTTCCTGGTAACCAGCAATGTTAACAGCAGGGTGGAGAAAGGTACCACTATAGAAAGATGGGTGTTAAAGCCAGGGAGATAGTACGGTGGGTAGGACCTGCCTTGCACACAGCAATCCCTGGGACCCCATACAATCTCCTGATTCCCACCAGGAGTGATTCTTTTTTTTTTTTTTTGGGGGGGGGCCACATCTGTTTGACGCTCAGGGGTTACTCCTGGCTATGCACTCAGAAATCGCCCCTGGCTTGGGGGGACCATATGGGACGCCGGGGGATCGAACCGCGGTCTGGTCCATCCTACGCTAGCGCTTGCAAGGCAGTCACCTTACCTCTAGTGCCACCTTCCCCGCCCCAGCAGGAGTGATTCTTAAGTGCAGGGCCAAGAGTCAGAAAGCCCTGTGCACTGCTGGGTGTGGCCCCAAAACAAACAATAGAACAGAAGAGTAAATTCAAGGAAACACAGCATTACTTTCACCCTGGCTGCACTTAACTGCCTCATTTTTCTTTCTCTTCCTCTCTACTTTAAAATGTACAAGTATTACAAATATTTGAAATTATTCTGCACTGTTCCATCTGTTTCTGTAGATATGTATCCCCGTAGCATGGCTGTCATGAGAGAAACCAGATATATGATGGTACTCCTCTGTATGCTCTCAAAAATGGAATGAATTGGGGCTGGAGAGATAGCATGGAGGTAGGGTGTTTGCCTTGCATGCAGGACAGTGGTTCGAATCCTGGCATCCCATATGGTCCCCGAGCTTGCCAGGAGCGATTTCTGAGCTTAGAGCCAGGAGTAACCTCTGAGCGCTGCTGGGTGTGACTCAAAAACAAAACAAAACAAAACAAAAAAATCCTGCCTCATTTAAACAACTTATTATTTTTTTTTTGTAATAATGATTACAGTCGTTTGTGCTCAGGGCTTGTTTCTAGCTTAGCACTCAGGGAACCTATAGAATGTCAGGGGTTGAACCTGGGTCAGCCAGGTGCAAGGCAGCTAGTACCCTGGACTATTGTTCTGCCCTATTTTTAAATTTGTAAAATTTTAATTTTAGGCAAAACAGTTATAATATTAGAGCTAATGGCAGGATTTCTGCAGAAATCATACCAGTACTGTAGCACCCACCAGAGTATCCTCTTCTTTCCACCACTACCCCAGGCCTCCCACTCCCCAACTTATTCTCCAATTTTTTTTTTTTTTGGTTTTTGGGCCACACCCTGTGACGCTCAGGGGTTACTTCTGGCTATGCGCTCAGAGGTTGCTCCTGGCTTCTTGGGGGACCATATGGGACGCCGGGGGATCGAACCGCGGTCCGTCCTAGGCTAGCGCAGGCAAGGCAGGCACCTTACCTCCAGCGCCACCGCCCGGCCCCCATATTCTCCAATTTTTATGCTTTATGATTGACACTAGAATACAAGAAGATTTATTTTGACAGCCATAGAGTAAAAATATCAACATGCCTCAGAGATGGAGTGATAGGGAGAGCAGTTTTTCTACATCTCTGCATTTGTATTTTAATTGAGTAAAAAATAAATACTAAGCCTCTCTGGGAATGACCTATTTAAAATACTTCTTCTTTTTTTGTTTTTGGGCCACACCCGGTGGTGCTCAGGGGTTACTCCTGGCTGTCTGCTCAGAAATAGCTCCTGGCAAGCACGGGGGACCATATGGGACACCGGGATTCAAACCAACCACCTTTGGTCCTGGATCAGCTGCTTGCAAGGCAAACACCGCTGTGCTATCTCTCCGGGCCCAAAATACTTCTATTTTCTTGGTTTTTGGGCCACACCTGGTGGTGCTCAGGGTTACTCCTAATTCTGCACTCAGAAGTTGCTCTTGGCAGGCTCAGGGGACCATATGGGATGCCTGGGATTAAACCTGGGTCTGTCACCGGTCATCCATGTGCAAGGCAAATGCCCTAATGCTGTGCTATCATTCTGGCCCCAAAATACATTATTATTTAGGCATAATAGCATAGTGGTACAACATTTGCCTTGCACGTATCTGACCCAGGATAGATCTGGGTTTGATCCCTGACATCCCATTTGGCCCTCCAAGCCTGTCAGAGTAACCCCGGAGCACTGCTGCAAAAAAAAAAAAAAAACTTTATTTAAAAATTTTTGTGGGGCCGGAGAGATAGCATGGAGGTAGGGTGCTTGCCTTGCATGCAGAAGTATGGTGGTTCGTATCCGGCATCCCATATGGTCCCCCGAGCCTGTCAGGAGCGATTTCTGAGCCTAGAGCCAGGAATAAGCCTTGAGCGCAGCCAGGTATGACCCAAAACCAAAAACAAAACAAAACAAAAAATGTGTGTGTTTGTGTTTTACCACACTCAGAAATGGTTGGGTTACTCCTGGCTCTGCCCTCAGGAATCACTTTGGCTGGGTTACTCCTGGCTCTGCCCTCAGGAATCACTTTGGCAGTGCTTGGGGGACCATATGAGATGCTAGGGATTAAACCTAGGGAGTCTGTGTGCAAGGCAAGTGTCCTACCTGCTGTACTATTGTTCTGTCACAAATTATTATTTAGTTTTGGGGCCACACTCAGCTACACTCAAGATTTACTCCTCTACATTCAGTGATCACTCCTGAGTAGAGTTTGAGGGACCAGATGGGGTGCTAAGATCAAATCTAGGTCAATCATTTGCTAGGTAAATTCCCTACCTACTGTACTATCATTCCAGTCCATTCTCTGCTCCCTTGAACCCTAAGACAGAAAAATAAAGACAAAAACATGTTGCCCTTATTTGCTCTGTATGTGTGTACTTTTTTTTTTTTTTTGGTTTCGGTGCTCAGGGGTTACTCCTGGCTGTCTGCTCAGAAATAGCTCCTGGCAGGCACGGGGGACCATATGGGACACCGGGATTCGAACCAACCACCTTTGGTCCTGGATCGGCTGCTTGCAAGGCAAACGCTGCTGTGCTATCTCTCCGGGCCCTGTATGTGTGTGCTTTTAAAAAAAATCACATAACTTCTTTGTTTAAAATTCTAAACTCCTTGTTTTAACTAAGTTGTTGATAATATAGTTTTTTCTGGCACTTGGTGTTCCAATACCAATCTCACCATTAGTATAACTTTCCCTTCACAGCCCTCCTCCCCAAGCCTGCCCCTATGACAGCCACAATTTGCTTTAGATTGCTTGTTACAACGGATAAGACACAATGGTTTTACTAAAGTCATTGTCTGAGAAACTTGTGTTACTGTTTTTGCTCATTGAGCCTAGTGAGCTGCTACAGAACTTTCCCATCTAATTTGCTATGTTCCTACAAGACTGTTAATACTGTGAAATTTGGAGGCATATTTGACCATGTGTTCTAAGAGCCATGAAACTAGGATGATTTAGCAGCTTAGCATCTCTCTCAAATTATTCATGGAGTTGTGTTGCTGGGCCTTTTATATGTTGAATGTAGGTGGTGTACTGGACCTTCCCACAGGATTCTTCTCCCATCTTGTGAAGACTCCAGACAGCCTAGAGACCCAGTTTACCTGGGACAATTCAGCACTAGGAGATTAGTTGTAGAACTGTTAATCACATAACTTTTTTTTTTTTTTTTTTTGGTTTTTGGGTCACACCTGGCAGCGCTCAGGGGCCACTCCTGGCTCTGTGCTCAGAAATCGCTCCTGGCAGGTTCTGGGGACCATATGGGATGCCGGGATTCGAACCACCATCCTTCTGCGTCTAAGGCAAATACCTTAACACTGCTGTGTCTCCAGCCCCAATCACATAACTCTTACTATTATTTGAACCCCCAAGGTAGTGCTTTGAGTGGCAGAAACATTCCTGTACTCCTCGTCACTCTGCCAATCGGTCAGATGGTTCTATATGGTCCCTTGGCATAGTAGTGATGCTTAGTTAACCCCAGCAGTGCTGGGAATGGCTTTGGTCCAGACCAAGTGGTACTGGGAAGCGCATGTAGTGCTGGGAAATGACTGGAGTCCCTGCAGCGTATATGTCTTTTTTTTTTTTTTTGGTTTTTGGGCCACACCCGGAGGTGCTCAGGGGTTACTCCTGGCTATCTGCTCAGAAATAGCTCCTGGCAGGCACGGGGGACCATATGGGACACCGGGATTCGAACCAACCACCTTTGGTCCTGGATCGGCTGCTTGCAAGGCAAACGCCGCTGTGCTATCTCTCCGGGCCCCAGCGTATATGTCTTTGACCACTGAGCATCTCAATGATCCCAACTCTTATTATTTTTAATTAGTATGGTGTTCCTAGGAGATCCCAAGATCCCAAGGATTCTCCTGGTGCCATACTCAGTCAGCCAGGCTGGTGGCTCAGGCAAGATACAGTAGGCACAGAGCTTAAAGATGGCAGGCGTGGGGGCCGGAGAGATAGCATGGAGGTAAGGCGTTTGCTTTTCATGCAGAAGGTCATCAGTTCGAATCCCAGCATCCCATATGGTCCCATGTGGCTGTCAGGAGCAATTTCTGAGCATGGAGCCAGGAGTATCCCCTGAGCACTGCCGGGTGTGACCCAAACCCCCCCCCCCCCCCACACACACAAGCAAAACAAAGATGGCAGGTGTGGTCTCGAGGTGTGGGTATGGCCTCCAAGCCTTAAGGTTTGGCTATCCTCTCTATCTGTGGCCATGGCCTTGACTGTGGACTTGTCTCCCTACAGGTGTTGTGAATGGCTGAGATGCTGTGGTGGAGGGGAGCCCAGGCCCCGCACTGTCTGGTTGGGGCATCCGGAGAAGAGGGATCAAAGGTACCCTCGAAATGTCATCAACAATCAGAAGTACAACTTCTTCACCTTTCTCCCTGGGGTACGTATGAGCTGCTTGGTTTTCTGGGAGCACTTGCAAGATAAGCCCTCAACTTCTTTGCTATCTCTCTGACCTCTGGAAAATTTTTGCTGATAATTATTCCACTTTAATTATTCATTTTTCTTTTTCTTTTTTTTTAATTTTAAATCTGGGCCACACCCGGAGGTGCTCAGGGCTCACTTCCTGCTCTGCGCTCAGAAATTACTCCTGGCTCAGGGGACCATATGGAATGCCGGGAATTGAACCCAGGTCCGTCCCGGGTCAGCCGCTTGCAAGGCAAATGCCCCACTGCTGTGCTATCTCTCTGGCCCCTCACTTTACTTCATGTTTTACTACCATAGTCACCCCATACTAGCTTGTACAATTCCAGGGTTGTGGACCTGCACATCTTACCCCAAAACATATCAGTTAAATACCTTTTTTGATGCAACATGGCCCTCTAAATTTTTTTTAGAAATAACATCTATTAATTTCAGTACTGTAAAGAAAAATCATTGTCGATTTATTTTTTCACTGTGTGGGTGTCTGCCATGGGATTTTTCTAACCCCATTTACTTTCAACATTGTAGGACTATAAGCTTCATGCATTTTAAAGTCTGGAACTTTGTGCTTCTGTATTCATGTTTTTGTTGTTAACTGTTCCAAACTACACAGAGCTAGGGAGGCTGTGCAGTGCCTGAGATGCAACCGGGGGCCTTGGCTGGGAGAATGTTCTCGAATTCTTGCTTTCCCCACTTGGACCCCTTCTTGGGCCAGCCATGATTCTCCCTTTTCTCTTTTCTGCCTTCCAGGTGCTATTTAACCAGTTTAAATACTTCTTCAACCTCTACTTCTTACTGCTTGCCTGCTCCCAGTTTGTTCCTGAAATGAGACTTGGAGCCCTCTATACCTACTGGGTCCCCCTGGTGAGTAGACGCTTCTCCTCTGTTCTGGGGGTCCAGATCTGTCTCTCAGTGGAGGTTCTGACCTTGGCATTTGAGAGGGAGATGAGACCCTCAAGCTCCCATATAGGGAGCCCCAGGATTTCCTTGCTGAAGTTCCCATTTCCTCTGGTATTGAAACCCAGTGCAGGGGGCAGAACAGTAGTACTGCCCTGCGTTTGGCTTGCATGCAGCCAACCTGGGACAGACTAAGGTTCGATTCCTGCCATTCCATATGTTCCCCCGAGCCTGCCTGGAGCAATTTCAGAGTGCAGAGCCAGGAGTAACATGCCTCTGGGTGTGCCCCCCCAAACAAAACAAAACAACCAACAGAAAGATACAAAAAGATAGTTCAGGGTTAAGGCATTTGTGTGATTTGACTGTGTTGACTGATGTTGGTTTAGTATCTTGTACTGCTTTAGGTCTGCTGAGTTATAACCAGGGTTATTCCTGATCACAGAGCCTGGAAGAGCTCCTGAGCACCACTGGGTATAAGTCAGCATTCCTTCCCCCCCCAAATATTAACACTTCACCCAGTTTGGGGCCGGAGAGATAGTACAGGGGTTAAGGCACTTAACTTGCATACAACTAATCCCCATTCAATCTCAATGACCACAATTGCTTCTCCAAGCACTATAATGAGGTTCCCTGAGCACAGAGCCAGGAATAAGTGCTGAACAATGTTCAGTATGGCCCCAAAACAAAATAAGAAGCAGAAAATAGGGGCCGGGAAGGTGGCGCTAGAGGTAAGGTGTCTGTCTGCCTTGCAAGCGCTAGCATAGGACGGACCTTGGTTCGATCCCCTGGTGTCCCATATGGTCCCCCCAAGCCAGGGGCGATTTTTTTTTTTTTTGGTTTTTGGGCTACACCCGGCGGTGCTCAGGGGTTACTCCTGGCTGTCTGCTCAGAAATAGCTCCTGGCAGGCACGGGGGACCATATGGGACACCGGGATTCAAACCAACCACCTTTGGTCCTGGATCGGCTGCTTGCAAGGCAAACACCGCTGTGCTATCTCTCCGGGCCCTGCCAGGGGCGATTTCTGAGCGCACAGCCAGGAGTAACCCCTGAGCGTCAAACGGGTGTGGCCCCCCCCCAAAGGAAAAAAAAAAAAAAAGAAGCAGAAAATAGAATCCGAGACAGGGGTCTCAAACTCAATTTACCTGGGGGCCGCAGGAGGCAAAGTCAGGGTGATCCTTGAGTGCAAAGTCAGTAGTAAGCCTTGAACATTGGGGGGTGTGACCCAAACAACTAAAACAAAACAAAACAAAAAAAGATTCCTCTAGTTTAGGGCAAGGCCACAAAATGTTGTACGGAGGGCCACAAACGGCCCATGGGCCGCGAGTTTGAGACCCCTGGTCTGAGAGATAGTACAGTGACTAGGGTGCTTGCCTTATATGTGGTTCTATTCCCAGCACCCCATCTGGTCCTCCAAGCACTGCAGGAGTAATCTCTGAACACAGAGCCAGTATTAAATCCTGAGCACTGTGGGACTGACCCCAAAACCAATCCCCACTGAGTTAAGCAGCTGTTGCTAATTTTAAGCTGCAGGAAGTGTTCAGACCAGTGGTTGGCACCCACTGCTTTAGCTCATGGAGTGTGTGACCAGATAACCAGCACCCCTCTATGCTCACTCACCCTGGCCTTCTTCATTTTCACTCTCCCCTTTGGTAAAGCATTGTTGTGTGTCTCCTCTGTGCCAGGCTGTTGCTAGGTGTGGGGTACAGCAATGAGCTTGTGAGCTACTTCTTTCCCATGGTGAAATGTGCCGTGAAGGCTTTGGAGTAGGACCCAGGAAGAAAGAGGGAGTTCCCAGGCACAGTGGATGTTAGTGGAATGGTTCATGTGGGATGAGAGGTATGGCTGTCTAAGCCCAGGGATCAAGGAGGTGATGATAGGAGAGCAGGGCTGGGAAGGCTGGGCATCCTGGAATCTGAGATGCAAAGGCCCTCTGGTAGGTCTATGCTTGGCATTTGGAAGAACAGAAAGAAACCCTGTGTGATGAAGAAAAAATTAGGTGTCTCCCTTAGTAGCCTAATTTGTGTCTCCAGATGGAGACTTACAAAATAGAATTGCTGCTTATATCTCTGTAAATCATGCTTAAACAGACACTCCATGCATAAGCTATTTTATATTAGTTGAAGATCACACCTATCTGTGTTGAGGACTTACCCTGACACTGTGCTCATGAATCACTCCTAATGGGGTTCAGGGGAATTGACCTAGGTCTGCTGCATATAAGGTAATTTCCTTAACTTATACTTTCTGTGATTCTGCATAAATTCTAATACTCTTTGTCATTCAAAGAAGACAGATTAAAGGAAAAACATCACAAAAAGGATGAGATCTTTTGTTCATTTGATTTTGGATTTTAAGCTACACCCAGCTGTGCACAGGGATAATTTTTGGCTCTGCACTCAGGAATCTTCTTCTGTCTTCTGTCTTCTGGCAGGCTTGGGGACTATACAGGATGCTGAGGATTGAACCTAAATTGGCTGGTGTAAGGCAAGGGTCCTCCCCACTGTACTATTTCTCTGTCCCCATGAGCTTGATGTCTCTTGAGCTCTATTCCAGTTGCTAGATTTCTCTTCTTTCTGTAAGTATATCAGAGTGAGAAACTCCTTTGGAGACAGCTGAAATAACCTGTAAATGATATATAGTATATTTTTAGATAACATATAAAGGAGTTATAGTTACAGATGCTATTGTCTCCCTAGAATTAAGTATAAATGTGCTGTGCTTTGAGTTGCCTGACGTTCATCAATAGCCCTATAAGCTTTAGGACACAGAACATTTATACCACTTTAGAAAATCCTCATGCCTCTTCTGACCCAAAACCCCTCTCCCTTGCCAACCAGGGTGTATGTGCCTGGTGTGTGTGTGTGCCAGTAATGGAACCTAGAACTTTACACATAGAAAATGCAACTGGTGTTTCTATTTTCCTCTTTATGTTGATGTTTATCTTTTAGGCCACACAGTGCTCGTGGGCTACTTCTGACATAGTTCTCTGTGGGCCTTATGTGGTGCCAGATATGGAACCTGGGTTGGCTGCATATTGGTAGCAAGTGTTTCCCCATAGTACTGTCTCTCTAGCCCTAAATATGTTTATATATTTCCATTATTAAAATAGGGAGTATTAGGATGAGGATGAGGTTACCCCATCCAGACTCCTTTCTTTTTTGGTCATATCCAGTGGTGCTTAGGGGTCATTCCTGGTGGACTTGGGAGGCCATATGGTGTACTGGGGATCAAAACTTGGTCAGCTGTATACAAAGCAAACACTTCACCTACTATCTCTCCAGCCCCATTTCTTTCTTTAAAAATTTTTTTTTGGCTGTTTAAGTCACACCTGGCAATGCTCAGAAGTTCCTTCTGGCTCTGCACTAAGGAATTAATCTTGGTAGTGTGCACAGGGAACTATATGAGATGCCAAGGATTGAATCTGGGTCAATCACATGCAAGGCAAGTGCCCCACATGCTGTACTATCTCTCCAACCCTCATTTTCTTTCTTTCTTTCTTTTTTTTGGCTTGTTTACTTCTATGCAGAGGGGTCTGGCCAATCAGTTGAGAAATTGTCACAGGACACAATCTTTGTAGCTGTTCATGAAAATATCAGAGAAGGCATTTTGAGAGGGCCTGTCCCCTCTGCACCTGTCAGAGGGAAGAGGAGAGCAGTCATTATTCAGTCTTTTTACCCTCTACCTGGCTGGTGTAGACAGGGGCTGGGTACATGCTGTGCTTTTGTGGCATAGGTGCATAGGAGGGCTTGCTTGTGACATTGGGGGGGGGGTGTCACCCTGGCATGTGCATTTGGAGATGGCAATTGGCATGTGGATAGTTCTTTTTTTTTTTTTTTTTTTTTTTTTTTTGGTTTTTGGGCCACACCTGGCGGTGCTCAGGGGTTACTCCTGGCCATCTGTTCAGAAGTAGCTCCTGGCAGGCATGGGGGACCATATGGGACACCGGGATTCGAACCAACCACCTTTGGTCCTGGATCGGCTGCTTGCAAGGCAAACGCCGCTGTGCTATCTCTCCGGGCCCGCATGTGGATAGTTCTGAGGGTTGAACTCAAGGCCTCTCACTTGCTGGACAGGTGATCTTTCTGAACTTTCCTAGCCCTGATGTCCATCCTCCTTTGCCTCTTCCTGGGCTCCTAGAATGTGGAGAGAGTGATGTGGGAGAGCTGGAACCATGGATCTGAGTACTGGACTCTTGCATTCCTGTCTGCCTTCAGTTTTTTTTTTTTTGTTTTGTTCTTGAGCCACATCTGGTAGAGCCAGGGGTTACTTCTGGTTTGGCACTCAGGGATCACTATGAGGGGACTATACGGGGTGCCAGGGTTTTTGAACCCAGATCTGCCACTTGCAAGAACCCTACCTCCTGAACTATGTCTCCAGCCTCTCATGATAATTCTTTGCCAAGGATCCCTGTGGGGATCCCTCATCTGGTGTGGTGCAGGAGGGCTCCAACAGAACCTGCTGCTGTTGTGGAGGGAACCAGCTTGAGTGTATTCCCTCTCCTCACTCCCCAACAGTCCTTTGTCTTTACTGGCCCAGGGCCCCATTGTCACCCTCTCCATCACTCTCTGGTCTCTTTACAGGGCTTTGTGCTGACCGTCACCATTATCCGTGAGGCTGTGGAGGAGATACGCTGCTACATGCGTGACAAGGAGGTCAACTCACATGTCTACAGCCGGCTAACAGCACGAGGTCAGATTCTAGATGGGCAGTCAATCATAGAGTTCAAGGCCTGGCTGGGTATGGCTGTGTGGGTATTCTATTCCCCTAGGAAATTGGGGGTGAGGTCACCTGGGACACTTGAGAGTTTGGTCTTAGAGGCTGAGTTTGGTTCTTGGCACCAGCCTGCTCATTGGCATCCTGTTCTTGGCCTGTGTTTGTGTGTGTAGGGGCATGGTTAGGGCATCAGAGCACTCCAGCTGTCCATTTGTTTTTGGGCTATAACTGGTGGTACTCAGGGCTTACTCCTGGTTCTGCGTTCAGAATCGCTCCTGGCAAACTAGGGCAACCATATGGGATGCCAGGAACTGAACCCTACTCTGTTTTGGGTTCACAGCGTGCAAAACAAATGCCCCGCTGCTGTGCTATCGCTCTAGCCCCAAGGCAACACATTTCTGCTCACAGTACTAGGCATGCACAGCTTTTGTTTTGGGTTTGGGGGTCCATCTGGTGGTGTTCAACAACCAGTTTCTGAGTAAAGGAGAGGAATTTATCTGAAGCCAGAAATTTAGTCAGTCAGGCACAGCGACATCTAACATCCAAAAGAACCAGATTTGGAACAGTATAGGGGGTCAGATAAGGTGGAATGGCATTGAGCTCCTTTTGCCCTGTGTATTTCTTCTGCCCGGGTCTTTCTATCATAAACTCTGCTCCAGTTAGTGTGTATGTTGAAGGGCATCAGATGTTGTGTGTGTGCTTGTGTCTTGAACCAATGGGGATTCCCCAAGAGAGAATCTTGGTGGAGACCCAGTATTGGGAGTATCTCTAAAATACATTTGCCACCCTGGGGGTCAGAATTCAGCTAGAATTTTCTTTCTAGGAAAAAAAATGTCAGCTTGATATGTTTAGACTTCAGAAACAGAACAATGGACATTTTAATAAATTCCCCGAGGTGCCAAGGATCTTTTGTTTTGGTGCATTTGAATAGATCTTCAGAGTTGGTGGTCTTAAAAAATTTGCAATTCTCTATGAGGGGGGATTTAGAGAAATGCTTTATTCTTGCTAAACTACTGTATGTAGGGCACTTTGCTATTTAAATGAAAAACAAAACCAAAACAGCCCCACTATAATCTTTGTGAAGGCAGGTGGTCTGGGCTTTCCGTGTGGGTAATCAGAAGACAGCCCTCTCTAAAGGGAGTTTTGTGTGTGCGAGCTTATGTCCATGTGTGTGTGTGTGGCTTGTGTATATTAAATCTCCCCTAATAACATATTCTTACTATAACATTTAAAATGCTTGGCAACAGACAAAAGCCCCTTGGGAGCGGGTGGGAGACCTCTTTAGAGCAGGAGGAGGGGCCCGGGGGCTTCTATTCACATCCCTGTCCAGCCGCTGACCCTTCTTTGGTTCTTTTCATATTGCAATTGCTTTTCCCGTGAGTGATTTTTCTCCCCTCCCCTGCAAACCCCCTTTTCAGCCCCCGCTTTAACTTCTCCCTGTTTTTGAAAAGATCCTAAGGAGAATTGGCAGATGGCTCTAGCATTAAAGACTTGTCTTCCTTTGTTGCTCTCCATGGAGGCCAGAGAGTCGTATTATCATGCCAATGCAGGGTCTCTGGAAGAGAGAATAGACTCAGGAATATTAACCCGGGCTTGAATTTTGCAATTTGTTTGGAAAGCAGTGTCTCCAACCCCCACCCAAGCATAGAATCTGATTGAAGGGTGAGGGAGGTGAGGCAAGTTATTTGATAAATATGGGGGTTGGGGTAGGGTGGAGGGGTGACCAGGGTAGAAGCCTAAACTGGAAGATTTTAATTTTATAAATTTGGTTATTTTTGTTTTTGTTTGGGAGTCGCTCCCCACAGCCTGGCTCTGTTCTTAGGGATCACTCCTGACAGAGCTTGGAGACCCCATATGTTACCATGGATCAAGCCTGAGTTGGTACAGTACAAGGCAAGTGCCTTAACCCCTGGTATTATTTCTCTGGTTCTATCTTTTTTTTTATTTTTTGGTTTTTGGGTCACACCCGGAAGCACTCGGTGGTTACTCCTGGCTCTATGCTCAGAAATCGCTCCTGGCAGGCTTAGAGGACCAAATGGGAAGCCAGGATTTTTTTTTTTTGTTTTTGGGCCACACCCGGCGGTGCTCAGGGGTTACTCCTGGCTGTCCACAAGTTCCCAGATTGTAGTACATTATAACATTTCTTAGCAGTACACAAAGCAACCTAAAGCCATGAGATTTATGTGACTCCTTAAACATTGAAGGCATAGTATTTTTTTATATTTTCATGCACATACATATTAGTTTAAGTTAACATCAAAAGTTTAAGAGGTTTTTTTTTTAAGGGTTAGTCAAAAGGGCACAGTAAAAACAGTGTTAGAGTGGCAAATATTGTTTACATAGGCCCACCAAAATATGGGGGACATGGAAAGGAAAAGCCTTGGTCTAAATACAAGGAGACCACTACCCCTGAAGTTTCCTGGCATAAGACCAACTCTAGGCTCCAGGCAAACTAGTTTATTCAATACAAGTCATTGTCTGTAGTGCCAATACAGTTTTATTTTTCACGAAGTCCTATTGTTGGCATCAGGTTTCTGTATTGAAGATCCTGGAATCTGCACATCCTATGTTGAAGTCAGGCTGGTGTGGAGTATCCTCTAGTTTCACCTCACAATTAAGGGGCAATACAGAAAGCCCTGTCCAGTAAGCAGGTCATTGTTGTTGTTAAGTCTTCTCAGTGTTAAGGGAAGTCTCTTTTGAGTAGGTCAATGTCAGAGCAGCGATAGGGTCTTCCTTGGTAGAGGATTGCCTCCAGGTGATGTTATAGACAACCTTGGATGTTTTGTAGATGTCTTCTCTAGATCAGGGGTGAATGGAGAATGCCCATTCTTCTGAGTGATGACCATTCTGCTTCATATTTTTCCTAGAGATTTTATCACCCTAGAAGTCATTAAAGCAGGGGTCTCAAACTTGTGGCCCGCGGGCTGTTTGTGGCCCTCTGTACAACATTTTGTGGCCCACAGCCGGCCTTCAAATATCGGAGTTCCGTTTGGGGTATGCAAATGTTTAATGCGATTTTTTTTCTTACTAATGCGATTTTTTTTTTTTTGTGTGAATATTCAGTAAGCGAAATCCCTTATGAGGCCCTGCCTCACCCTGACTTTGCCTCTTGCGGCCCCCAGGTAAATTGAGTTTGAGACCCATGCATTAAAGGGAACGTGGTCGAAGATCAATTTTCTGTAGCTACTTCAGGCTGGCAAGGGACTGTAGTTTCAATTTCTAGACAGGATGAAATCTCATATTTTCCTAAATGAGCAGTTAACTGGTTTACTTCTGCAGTCTTGACACCTGAAAAAGGATTAGATTAATTAGGTAGGGGAATATTACTTAGCCCAGTCAGGTCCTGGAGCAGTAAATGGAACAACTTGAATGGCACAGCTGTCCTTATTGTCTGTAATGATAGCACAAATTAAACACCAATAATTAAAGCATCATAGTATTATTAATAAACACAGCTTTGAGTTACTTTAGTCAGACTAATGCTTGCATTTGCAATTTATGATCTGGTCTAGTACAACTAGTAAGAACATTTTCACATAAGTTACTTCAAAGAAGTGGGTTTTAAGTTAGGCCCACTAGAATTTTAATTAGCTACAAAAATAGTTTTTCTCTTTACCTTTACCTTGTACCTTGCCAGATATTTGAATAACTTTTGGCTTTTTCCTTTTGCACAATATACAGCATTGTTGGAGAAATATCCATCTGGGGCACCCCCACTACTTACAGAGCTTTTCTGAGGATAGGTTGTAGACAGAGCAAGTTTATCATGTCACAGTCACTCAGGTTTGGCTGATGAGTTGGTCAGTTCAGCATGATGATCTTGAGGATGGCTGTGGGCATCTCACCCTCTTGCAGGAACATCCAGAGGTGGCCTGTCTATTCTACTTCTCTTCAGATTTGGAAGAGACTGACCTTGAATCCTCTTCTCTTGAGACTGAGGGTAGAGGTGAGAGTAGGGCCCACAGGCTGTGGCCAGTTAGTGCTGCTTCAGAAACTCCTAGGAAATCTCCAGTTTCCTTACTCAGGCCATTCATCTCAGTATCTTTTCGGTCTTCACAGTAAAATGCTTAAGGGTGCCTGCTTGTCACACCACCTCAACTCCAATTATTCCTCTGAAGAAGGGCTTTGGGGTCCCCTCACTAATTTTAAGATTTCTTGTCTGCATGGGGATCACTCCTCCATGCAGAGAGGAAAGCCATCTGCTTGTATCTTGTGCAAAGCAACATGATGCCGTGACATAAAATGGTACTGAAAGGTTCTAGGAAAAGAGAAAAGGCAAATATTACTAAACCAAATAGAAAATAGAAGTTTACTTAGTCTTCTGGCCTTGGTTTATAGGCAGAAGGCATCAGCAGTTTACATTACACAAATTAATTCTAAATACCAGGAAGAATGCTCACTACTTCTGGCAGATTTAGACTTTTAAAGAATTTATAATTAACAATCACCAATTTTCAAAAACTTTTAAACTGAACCTTAATGATTCTTTTAAATTCTTGACTATTTTCCTTAAAATTAGCTTTTATTTTTTTTTATATGTTCATAAGATTTCTTACTAACCCATTCTTCACTCAATAGCATGAAAACACTATAACATGCTTAAAACATTTGCACTTTTTTTATGTTAACCTAAAGGCATATCAATAATAATCATTTAGTTTGATTATACAGATTTTTCCTAGTACACATTTTTAATTTTTTTTGCACATCCTTAAACTTTCTGCATTCAGCCACTTTCCTTTCTGCATGCAAGGCAAATGCCCTACCTCCATGCTATCTCTCCGGAACCTTCTCTTTCTAACTTTTTCACTCATCCTCTGGGGCAGTCTTGCTGCCAACGACCCCTCGTGCACCCAACTTAGAGCCAGCCTTTTTAAAGGATTAGCTCCAAGATAACCGTCTAGAACCCAGCACTTGGGCCCTAGGAACAGAAGCTATAAATTGTTTACTGCCAATTTGGAACCACTTTGCTAAATATTCTCACATCTAGCAGGACCAAATTTCTCTCATGGCACTTATTAAAGATATTTTACACAGTTATGTTGATTTCTTTCTTTTTTTTTTTTTTTTTTAGATATTTACAACCTAGTACCATCAAAATTTTCACATTAAAGCTATTTTAAGACCCACTATTAAGTTTGGTTAGATAAGAAATAGAATTCAATTGCTTTAACAATAACATGCATTTCACAAAATGAACAATATTGTTTTAAAAAAAAACCCACCATGCTCAATTTTTTTTTCCTTTTTGACTCCCAGTCTTTAACTAAATAAAGACTTTCTTACTTAGCTCCAGTCCTTTCTTTGATTTTTTTTTTTTTTTTTGGTTTTGGGTCACACCCGGCGGTGCTCAGGGGTTACTCCTGGCTGTCTGCTCAGAAATAGCTCCTGACAGGCACTAGCTCCTGGCAGGCACGGGGGACCATATGGGACACCAGGATTCGAACCAACCACCTTAGGTTCTGGATCAGCTGCTTGCAAGGGCAAGCACCGCTGTGCTATCTCTCCGGGCCCTTTTCTTTTAAAGGACCCACTGGAATTACTCTGTCTATACCCACACCCCTCCCCCCCCCCAGCCAGATGAGTCTGGGAAGACAATAAATAGCCCCTGCCTTGGGGCTGGGTAAATTCCTTTTTTTTAGATAAACTCCCATCTCTCCAGGATGGGGAGTTAAAAAAAGCACTTTTTTTTCTTTCCAGCCAAAAAGCGGCCAGTTAGCCTTTGCTCCTTTCTCTAGTCACATGTTCATCTTTTTTCTGGCCTTAACTAACACATGGCAGGAAAGCTGAGTGATTGCAAAGTCCAGAAATTCTCCAGGGAAAATTTATCCCTGATGGCCATTGAGAAATCTGGGGTTTACAATCTCCAATACCCTCTGCCATGTCCCTAGAATAACAAAGCTGGCTTAACACACAATTTTTGGCCTAAGGAGAGGTAGCATTTTTCTAGAGTTTCCCTCCATGTTTAAATCAGACAAAGAAAACACAGAACACAGAACCACAGACAAAAAACAGACAGATTGATGACAGACTGACAATGGCGCCACACTGGAACATTCCCAATAAATGCATTTCTTAACACTTTTAACCTTTAGAGTCAAGTCATTATGGAATGACCCCCTAGCTGGCCATCCAACCTTAAAAGTGGGCCACTCTGCTACACAGGTGGTTTGCCACTTTCCTTTCTTGATGACCAGGGAACGATTTCGTGCGCGAGTCCTTCTGACCAGTGGTCCAGAGTAAAAGACAAAGGGGTGGTTTGCTGCTGACCCATAATGGGAGAAATAGAAAATCAAAGGAATAGATGAGGGAAAGATGGGAGGGGACAAAGGAAGTGAAGAAAGAAGAGTTCAAGGAGGGGACGGAGAGATAGCACGGCGGTAAGGTGTTTGCCTTTCAGACAGAAGGTCCTTGGTTCAAATCCCGGCATCCCATATGGTCCCCCGTGCCTGCCAGGAGTAACCCCTGAGCACTGCCGGGTGTAACCCAAAAACCAAAAAAAAAAAAAAAAAAAAAAGAAGAGTTCAAGGAAATAAAGCCAACACACAACCTACACACTTACACAAAAGAGAAAACAAAAATCTCAAAACAAAGATCTCCAATGAAAAGAAATAGGGTTCACCATGGCAGCCCGGGAACGTCTTCCCGCTGTGGCAAAATCGAACTCCTGGGGCGCCTCCAGGGTCGTGACCTATAGTTTTTGAACCCATCAGTTCACTACCACCCGGAATCCACGTCGAGTGGGGACTCTCAAGTCCTCAGTCACACTACCATTCCCCTGTTTCTATTTCCAACACACATCAAATCATGACCAAAAACACAAGACACACTGCTATTTCCAACACACATCAAATCACGACCAACAACACAAGACACACTGCTTAGAACCCACCGAGTTGTCTGTTCACTACCCCGCTCCAGACAGATCAAGGACTCCTGGCTCGCCAAAATGAAAGGCTCGGTAGTCCAGATGCTGCTCTGATGCAGAGAAATGAAGAGACAGTCACTCAGGCAAAAGCTCAAGTGGGTTCTTTATTCTGGCCAGCCAGGGTCCAGTGCCCATCCAGAACCAAACAGAGGCAAAGGACCACGTGGCTTTCTTTGTTCATCCTTATATACCATGAGAAGGGGAGAGGGGAGTGGGGGTAGGGATGATTCCCTTATAAGGGCATAACATCCGCTGAGACATTCTAAGGTAGCACATGAGCTTAGGGTTGGTATAAACTTCCTTTTTAGGACAAAAAGGGTTAGATACAAAAAGCAGGTATAAGCATAGAAAATTACAGAATTCTGGTTACAAAACCTGACCTTTAAGTTCCATGAGCTATAGCAGTGGGGGCTGGTGTAACTAGGTGTTGACTTCCCTTTTCACTAGCATACTGTTCTGTTGCTTTTTTCCAAGTACAGACTCTTGTTTCCATTTGAAAGGGATACCTTCATTTTTCAGCTTAGGTTTCTTTTTGTTGGGGGGGGGGGTATTTGTATTTGTTTTTGTTTTTCGCTACACCCAGCAATGTTCAGAGAATCACTCCTAGTTGTGCTCAGGGGATCACATGGGATGCTGGTAATCAGATTTGGATCTGCTGCGTGCAAGCAACCTCTCTATCCACTGTATAATCTCTCCAGCCCTTCAAGATCCACTTTGGACCATTGTTTAGGTTTGTAATTATTGTGATTACATTTTCAGATCTAAGAACATGGTTTTCTTTGTGGGAGGTAAATCCTGGTAGAGTGCATGTGGGGAAGTGGAATAGTGTAAGATGAGGCACTCATTAAGGGGAGACACTTAGCTAGTAGTTCATTAGTAAAACTGGGTTCCTAAACTCATCTATCCATTTTGTGTTTAGGATATGTTCAGTTCCAACAAGGGAGACACTAAAATATGCGTTAATTTTAAAAAATGTTTTAAGGTCTGGACAGATAACATGGAGGTAGGGCATTTGCTTTGCATGCAGAAGGTCGGTGGTTTGAATCCTGGCATACTAGGTGATTCCCCAAGCCTACCAAGAGCGATTTTTGAGCGTAGAGCCATAAGTAAAACCCTGAGCGCTGCCAGTTGTGGCCCAACCCCCCCCCCAATTTTTTTTAAACAGGGACTGGAGAGCTAGCACAGTGGTAGGGCATTTGCCTTGCAAGTGGCCAACCTAGGACCAATGGTGGTTTGAATCTCGGTATCCCTTATGGTCCCCTGTGCCTGCCAGGAGTGATTTCTGAACAGAGAACCAGGAGAACAGAGAACCTGAGCATCAGGGTGTGACCAAAAAACAAAAAAGTTTTAGATAATTTGGGGAGCTAAACCCAGCAGTTCTCAGAGCTTACCCCTGGTCTGCATTCAGTGATCATTCCTAATAGAGCTCAGGGCACCATTTGTGGTGCCAGGGACTGTACCCTGGTTGGCCACATGCAAAGCAAGTACTCTGTACACTATGCTCCTGCCCTCTAGAATATTTTAAAAATATTGAATCACATTAGTCATCTTCTGATCTTGTAACAAATGATTGAACAACCTTTATGAAGGATTTCAGACAAAAGTTTAGGAAGCAAAGAAGCCTCCTTCCCAAGGCCCTCCTTATGATTCAGTGCATCAGTCTAAATCTTATTTAAAATCTCTTGCCAAACACTGCCAGATATGATATTGTTCATTGCAGATCCATTAAGGTTCCTTCTTCCTTTCAAAGTACTCATTTTACTTGAGCACAATCATTGATGAACTGATCTCTTAAAAACATAAAATGGACCAGAGAGATAGTGCCATCAGGTTAAGGCATTTTCTTTAACGATGGCTAACCTTGGTTCTATCCCTAGCATCACATGATTTCTGAGCACCACAGGAGCAATTTCTCAAGCACAGAACTATGAGGAGACCCCATGTTCTGTTCTACCACCCCTAAAAATTATTTCCCTGAAAAGAAATCTCACTTCAAATCTATAAGTTATCATTCCCAAAAAGCATTTCAGATTTGCAAGGGACATTGGACTATTCATCATTATTGGGCACAGGAAGAAGGGACAATCATTTACATATTTATTATAAAGCCTCTTTTGAGTCAGAACTTGTTGAACTCTAAACTATAACTTACACAAAGGCCTCTGGGCGTGGCTGTGGGGCTTATCTCACTTTCCAACCTTTTTTAGCCTGTTTTCACATAAGTCTTTCTTAGGTTTGGGGAATGTTAGACAACACTATTGGAGTCTGATAATTTCAACTTTCAACCTCTGAATACAGGGGCTGGAACAATAGCACAGTGGGAAGGGTGCTTGTCTTGTACATGGCTGACCCAATTTTGATCCCCAATGTCACATATGGTTTCCTGAGCATCATCACCAGGTGTGATCCACAAAAACAGAACCAGAAGTAAGCTTTGGGGGCCGGAGAGATAGCATGGAGGTAAGGCGTTTGCCTTTCATGCAGAAGGTCATCAGTTCGAATCCCGGCATCCCATATGGTCCCCCATGCCTGCCAGGAGCAATTTCTGAGTATGGAGCTAGGAATAACCCCTAATCACTGCTGGGTGTGACCCAAAAACCACACACACACACAAAAAAAAAGAAGTAAGCTCTGAAGTAAGCTCTGAACACAGCTAGCTATGATCTGCCCCCACGAAAAAATAAAATAAAATAAAAGTACTCAATTTTGAACACTGTTGGGTCCCCAGAGGCATTTAGTGCCAAGCCAAAAAGTGACACATGTTGCAGAATTCAGTGTTTCTGTGACTGTGAATCTCCAATGCACCTTCAAAGGTGCTGAGTCAACCAGGCCCGAACAGGGTGAGCTGTTAACAATCTCTCCCGGGCTGGAGAAATAGTATAAAGGCAAAGCATTTGCCTTGCATGCAGAAGGTTGGTGGTTCAAATCCCGGCATCCCATATGGTCCCCTGAACCTGCCAGGAACGATTTCTGAGCATAGAGCCAGGAGTAACCCCTGAGCGGCACCGGGTATGTCCCAAAAACCAGGTAAAACAAAAAGCAACCAAAAAAAAAAAAAAAAAAAAACAATCTCTCCCAAAGCAGCAGTGTCCTCCAAGAATGTTGATTGCAGTTAGAGAAATAACTGCACCAACAGCTACCCCGACAATGATAATGAGAAACAAAAAAAGAAGTTTGTGGGGGAGGAGGGAAATGGGAACAGTGGTGACAGGAAAGTTACACTGGTGAAGGGTGGTGTACATTTGATCACTGAAACCCAACTATGAAAATTTTGTAACCACAGTGCTTAAATAATTATTTAAAAAAGGTTTATTTAAAAGAAAAAAGCAGCGGAGCTGGTGGTTCTGGGGGGGGTGTCCTGAAATAGGATAGTCTAGCACCCTAGGTTTAATTTTGGGGGGAGGTAGTCTGTTCTTGCACTTTGAATTGTCAGTTGCTTGTTTCCACTCAGGAGAAACATCTGGTTTCTCCCTGCCGCGTAGACAAACTGCTCTTATTCGGAAGCTGTCATCCATGAAAAGTATGTTCTGGCCGCACCGGGTTTGCTTATGAAAGGCTTGGGGGTCCGTCGCTACAGAAATAAACAGCTCGAGTAACTGGAAGTTAGTTCCCTGTTAAAAATGGGCTCAGGGGCGACTTGGGAGAAGTGGCCACGCTTTTCTTTTGCATTTCTTTTATAGAAGGTGTTGAATGATTTAGGATGTGGCTGGCAGGGAATTTTCCACTTAACTGTGTAAAACTCTTTCCCACTTTCTGTAGCCTTTCTGCATATGCACTGAAAACCCGAGCCTAGAGGTGTGGGGGTGCTGGGTGAGAGAAGGGGGTCAGGCTTGAGCATTGTGGAACTTCAGTTCCGAGTACCGGGCTAGGCGTGGCTGTGCATGTCATACAAAAGGGGGTGTTAGTCAGTTATAGATCAGCTATATGAGGTGAGGGACCAAATATAACCTGGAAACATGGGATTCTTGTGAAAAGTTATTTATTTTTTAAATCATGATATTTATATGGGCCCTGAGAGATAGCACAGTGGTAGGGCTTTTGCCTTGCATGTGGCTGATGAAGGACCAACTGTGGTTCAATTCCCGGCCTCCCATGTGGTCCCCCAGCTTGCCGGGGTGATTTATGAGTATAGAGCCAGGTGTCCTGAGCGTCCCCGGGTGTGACCCAAAACCAAAAAAAATATGATAATTATATATTTTTCCCACACCTGGTGGTATGCAGGGTTCCCTCTTGTCCCTGTGCTTAGGGGTTACTCTGGTGCTCTGGGGACCCTGTTAAAACAATATTTCCCGGGCCCGGAGAGATAGCACAGCGGCGTTTGCCTTGCAAGCAGCTGATCCAGGACCAAAGGTGGTTGGTTCGAATCCCGGTGTCCCATAGGGTCCCCCGTGTCTGCCAGGAGCTATTTCTGAGCAGACAGCCAGGAGTAACCCCTGAGCACCGCCGGGTGTGGCCCAAAAACCAAAAAAACAAAAAACAAAAAACAATATTTCCCCTCGTACTCCTGAAGCTAAAGAGCCCTGAGCACCTCTGAGTGGCCCACAAACAAAACAAAACATTGAAACTCATTTAAAAAGTATTAGTATTATTTATTTGATGGCTATACCTGATGGTGCTCAGGGGTCACTCCTGGCTCTATACTCAGGAAACACTCCTGGCAGGATTTGGGGAATGAAATGGAATGCTGGGGATCAAACCCACATTGGTTACGTGCAAGGCAAATACTCTACCTACTGTACTATTGTTCTGGTCTCTAAAAATTCTACACTATTAAAATAGATTTTTAGGGGCCGGAGAGATAGCATGGAGGTAAAGCATTTGCCTTGCATGCAGGTCAGTGGTTCGAATCCCGGCATCCTATATGGTCCCCTGAGCCTGCCAGGAGCGATTTCTGAGCATAGAGTCAGGAGTAATCCCTGAGCACTGCTGGGTGTGACCCAAAAACCAAATATATATAGAGACTTTTAAATGCCTTAAAAAATCTATATTTTGGGGCCAGAGCGGTGGTGCAAGTGGTAGGGTGGTTGCCTTGCATGCGCTATCCTAGGACCGACCACAGTTCCATCCTCCGGCATCCCATATGGTCCCCTAAGCCAGGACTGATTTCTGAGCGCATAGCCAGGAGTAACCCCTGAGCATCATCGGTTGTGGCCCAAACCCCCCCCCCCAAAATCCCCAACTATTTCCTAAAAAAATAAGTTAAAAAAAAACACAAAACCAACAACCTGTTCCCTGCAATGTAGAGAGAATTGAGCTCGGGCCTCCTGCCTGAAAGTATTGGCTCCATCCTGTGAACCAACTTGGATTTTGCTGGAAAATGATTACGAATTTTCAGATGTTAACTGGTTCACCACAAGTGTATGGCAGATGGGCTCCACGGGGGCTGGCACCTTTTAACTCAGGAGCAAGGGAAGAAAAGAAGGGAGGCTATGGGGGACAGCCTGGGGCATGGGCTGTGATTCTGGAGTATCCATGGATTCTCTGCCTTTTGATTGAGGAAATAATCTCCCCACAGGTGATTCTTTTCCCTTTTCAGGGAGGAAGATGGGAGCACCTCAGTGCTCTACTCTGGGTTTGCCTTGATTCTTCACTTTTCTTTAGTTTGGAGGCCACACCCAGAGGTGCTCAGGGGTTACTACTGGCTCTGCATTCAGGGATCACTTCTGGTGGGGCTCAGGCAATTATATGGGATGCTGGGGATTGAACCAAGGTCAACTGCATGTAAAGCAGATTCCCTCCACACTGAATTATCGACTCTTCCCAGAGACTATTCCTGGCTTTGTGCTCAAGACTGATCTTTGGGGGTGGAGAGATAACATGGAGGTAAAGTGTTTGCCTTGCATACAGAAGGACGGTGGTTCGAATCCCCGCATTCCATATGGTCCCCCGAGCTAGCCAGGAGTGATTTCTGAACGTAGAGCCAGGAGTAACCCCTGAGTGCTGCTGGATGTGACCCAAAAACCAAAAAAAAAACCCAAACAAACAACAAAAAAACAAAAAGCCAACAACACTGATCCTTGGCAGTGCTTGAGCACTAAATGTGGTGTAATGATTTGAATTGGGGATGTGGGTTGCAAGAGAGTATAGTTCTTCTGCACTATCCCTCTGCCCCAACTTCCTAAATTTTTGGTTTGCTTTTCAGAAATATTTATAAAAGATACAAACATAAAGAGCTCTCTCTCTCTCTCTCTCTCTCTCTCTCACTCTCTTTCTCCTACTTCTCTCTCTCTCTCTCTCTCTCTCTCTCTCTCTCTCTCTCACACACACACACACACACACACACACACACACACACACACACACACTATCACATCACATCAGTACTTTATTTGGGCTACTCTGTTAATCTCCAAGGCTTGTTCATCCCTGGCAGTGCTCAGTGCTAATTCCTGGCTCTATGTTCAGGGGGATGCCAAGGATTGAACCTTGGTCGGCCTTGTGCAAGGCAAATACCCTCCCACTGTGCTATCATTCTGGCCTCTCACACTAGCCCTTTGAGCCACCTCCCTGTCCCCTCATGTTTTTATTCTGTAACATCACCAGGAGGACATTGGTCTCCTTTGGCTGTGCTGGTCCTGCCAGCTCCCAGCCCCCAGCTCCATTCGGGGATACCCCAGTCAAGGTTGCTGCTTCTCTTTCAGAAGCTTCCCTTTGTTCTTGACTTTAGCTTCTCCTTCATTTCTCTGGTTTGTTCTGCCGTTTTTTCCCACCATAACATGTTGTCAAATGCTCTCTAGACATTTGCCATATGCCGTAGCTCAAACTGAACAGTTTTGGGCCCCCCATACATGGAAGCCAAACATGGAAGTCTAGATTTAGGGTCATGCTTGTTTGTGGCTCAGTGGAGTGGGCAGGTCTGAGGATGGCCAGGCTCTGGCTGAGGCCGGCCTGTAAGCATTAGTGAGAAACCTCAGCAAACACAGTGGATTAAAGAGGGTTTTTCTTGGGCTAAAGCAGATGGACAGAGAGGCAGAGTTCAGAGGAGCTGATCGTAAATCAGGACCTAAAGCAGAAGAGAAAATCTAGGCCTGTGCCTTGAAGTCAGAGCTAATTTAATTCATGGCTTCTTTTTTTCTTAGAAAAGCACCTTTTGGGGTTGGAGCATCAATAGTGCAGTGGGTAGGCTACTTGCCTTGCTTACAACTGACCCAGGCTCGATTCCTGGTTTCCTGTAGGGTCCCTTAAACATTGCTAGGGGTGATTTCTGAGTGTGGAGCCAGGAGTAACCCTGAGCTTTGCTGAGTGTGACCCTGAAATAAAACAAACCACAACATTTATTATTCAAAATTCCTGGTAAAGGACAGATGGCTGGCTACAGGCTTTGCCCTGGGAACCTGGACTTTTTCCTGATACCATATTTTTTCCTGATACCATATTGTACCTTTGTACCATATTGTACTTTTGAGTTAGCTGTGTTCATGGCAAGTGCCCTGCCTATTGGCCCGCTGGACACTCTCAGCCTTATAGGAGAGGGGGATACTTGCTTTGAGATACCAAGAGAAATTATAGCCCAGGTTCATGTGGGCCAGGCCTATAGCTTATTCCTAGGTCGAGAAAGCAGAGACAATGTGTCACCTAATGTTGGGGCAGGGAGAGTATATGAGTGCCTAGAGCAGGGGTCTCAAACTCAATTTACCTGGGGGCCGCAGAAGGAAAGTCGGGGTGATCCTTGAGAGCAAAGTCAGTAGTAAGCCTTGAACATTGGGGGATGTGACCCAAACAACTAAAACAAAACAAATTCCTCTAGGGCAGGGCCACAAAATGTTGTACGGAGGGCCGCAAACGGGCCCGTGGGCTGCAAGCTTGAGACCCCTGGCTTAGAGCATCTTCCAGGACAGCCCAGAGAAGCTGCTGGAAAGATGGGTAGGTCCTTGCCTGCTTCTCTTGGCGCCACCTTCTGGCTTAGCAGGAAAAAATCTTGTGCACTTTGTATTATCAGAGCTTCCTTACTCTGACCAGCTTAATGGAAATAAGTAAAACCATTTGTGGGGTTTTTGATTTTTTTTTTTTTTTTTGCTTTGTTTGTTTTGAGCCACTCCTGGCAGTGCTCAGGGATATCTCCTGGCTCTGCACACAAGGATCACATCTGGTGGGGGTGAGTGAGTTGGGTGGGTCTGGGTGAGGGTGAAGATACACATGTAGTGCCTGGAATCAAGCCTACGTTGGCCATGTGCAAGGTGAGCATCTTGTTTTTGGGGGGGGAGTTGGGTCACACCTGGCAGCGCTCAGGGGTTACTTCTGACTTTGTGCCCAGAAATTCTCCTGGCAGTTTCGGGAGACCATATGGGATCCCAGAGATCAAGCCCGGGTTGGTCCCAGATTGGTCTCAGGTCTACTTCGTGCAAGGCAAACATCCTACCTGTTGTACTATCACTCTGGCTCCAAGGTGAGCATCTTTTTTTAATGAGTTGTTTTTGTCCCCCTCCAAGGTGAGCATCTTAACTAACCCTGTGTGCTCTCTCTTGCCCCATGCTGCACCCATTTGTAAGTGAGAAGATGAATGAAATAGAGCAAACCTCCAGCATATAGTTGAAGTCAGATCACTTGAAACATACTCAAGAATACTCAATATGGGGGCCGGAAATATAGCATACCGGTAGGGCTTTTGCCTTGCATGCAGATGAATAGTGGTTTGAATCCCAGTATCCTATATGGTCCCCCGAGCCTGCCAGGGACGATTTCTGAGCACAGAGCCAAGAGTAACCTCTGAGCGCTGTTGGGTGTGACCCAAAAACCAAAAAGAGGGCCTGGAGAGATAGCACAGCGGCGTTTGCCTTGCAAGCAGCCAATCCAGGACCAAAGGTGGTTGTTTTGAATCCCGGTGTTCCATATGGTCCCCCGTGCCTGCCAGGAGCTATTTCTGAGCAGACAGCCAGGAGTAACCCCTGAGCACCGCTGGGTGTGACCCAAAAACAATAAAACAAAAACCAAAAAGAAGGAAGGAAGGAAGGAAGGAAGGAAGGAAGGAAGGAAGGAAGGAAGGAAGGAAGGAAGGAAGGAAGGAAGGAAGGAAGGAAGGAAGGAAGGAAGGAAGGAAGGAAGGAAGGAAGGAAGGAAGGAAGGAAGGAAGGAAGGAAGGAAGGAAGGAAGGAAGGATACTCAATACTGCAGTTGAGTAAAATCATTATACCTGGGGCCAGATAGGGTGTTTTCCTTATACTCAGCTGACTCAGGGTGGATCCGAGTTTGATTTTTATCATTCTATATGGTCCCCTGAGCCTGCCAGGAGTGATTTCTGAGCACAGAGGCAGGAGTAACCCAAATCCAAAACCAAACAAACAAATCATTACACCCAAATTTAGTTTCTAGTGTTGAATCTTTTGTTATTCTTTACCGGAGGGAAGGAGGAGGGGGAGGGGGGAGAGTCATTGTGCCTTGGCTGCTTTATTCTTATACTTGTGTGACTGGCTGCCCGTTGAGATTCATTCTTTTGCTTGCATTTCTTTTTTTTGTTTTGTTTTGTTTTTGGGTCACACCCGGCGGTGCTCAGGGGTTACTCCTGGCTGTCTGCTCAGAAATAGCTCCTGGCAGGCACGGGGGACCATATGGGACACCGGGATTCAAACCAACCACCTTTGGTCCTGGATCGGATGCTTACAGCCGCTGTGCTATCTCTCCGGACCCTTGCTTGCATTTCTTGAGAGCCAGCTGTTCCGGGATGATTCCTCTCTTTTTTTTTTCCTGGATGATTCTAAGCACGATTTCTACTGCCTGCATATGACTTAGTAGTACTACTGTAAAGTCTGGTGTGAGTTGGGGCCTGCCTATATTGACTGAATGTGCTGTTTCTCAGTGTATTCTTTTTTTTTTTTTGTATTTTGGGTCACACCCGGTGAAACTCAGGGGTTACTCCTGGCTATGCGTTCAGAAATTGCTCCTGGCTTGGGGGACCATACGGGACATGGGGCATCGAACCGCAGTTCATCCTAGGTTAGCGCGTGCAAGGCAAAGACCCTACTGCTTGCGCCACCACTTTGGCCCCTCAGTTAATTATTTTTTAATTGGGTGTGCTGTAATTTAAAAAGTTATTCATGATTGAATATCAGGTTCACAATGTTTCAACACCAATCCCTTCACTCTGTGACTTTTGGAGTAATGGAGGCTGGAGGCTGATGGAGCTCAAGCTTGCCAGGACTTGGGGCACTGGATTGACTTGGCACTGGCTTTATGAAAACCAATACTTACCTAGTTTGTTAAAATATTCAGACTCTGGAATTTGGTCCCTGAGCGCCTTGGAACAGGTCTAGCTCTTCAGCTGTTTCTGCATCTCTCTAGAAGTCTTCAGCATTGGTGCACAGCTCGCATGGTTCCTGCTCTGCTGATTATAATCATGACAACATTTAATTCATATACACATTAGCTAAAATCAAACCCAATTAGAGTTGCTTCAATAGCAATAATTTGAATTGCTTTGCAAGATCTCAGTGGTGCTGAATATGAAAGACATACCAGTCAGTTCCATGGGAAGCATACAGGGTAGGGGGAAATGGTACAAACGAGAGTCATGCATTCGATGATTTCATTAGTAGCCTTTGGTTCTTTCTGGAGCCAGAGACGCTGAAGCTTGAAACCTGAGCCTGTAGGCAGGGTGCATGGGCAAGGAGGGAATGCAGAGATCCTGTTGCATTTGTGCTCTGGGCACATGTGTCCCTGAGATGCACCCAGAGACTTCACGACTGTTTCTCTCTTGTGGCCCCACATGTGTGAGTTAAATGGACTAGTACATTTAAAGATGCTGACAGTACAAAGATTATATAGGGGTGCTCCCTTGTGCAAGAATTTTGCTGTTGTTTGTTTTGGGGTTATACCCAGTCGGGTGCCTCTCCCTGCTTCGAGTTTTTTGTTCCAACTTCTTGGCCCTCATGAGGGAATTTGTCCCATCCCTGGAACACAGGTAGCTCCTCTTTGGGCCTGCAGGCATGCATGCAGATACATACCTACACTCCCATGCATGATGCACACACACTCCCATGCTCTCATGCACATATGCTCTCTTGCAGGCATGATCTCTTATGCTCCACACATGTTTTTACATGCGTGCATACTCATCAGCTTATGTTCATACCCACTTGCACACATGCTCACAGGCATGCTCCTGAACTCTTATGCCCATACACACACATACAGCATAATTGGCCCCCTGCAGCCCTCCTCCCTCTTTCATGTGTGGGTCCGGCCTTCCTTGCAAGGGTGTCTCATGTCATTTAAAGGACTGTCCTTTGCTGTGCTTGCCAGTCATCAGTGTCCTATGTGAGACTCATTCTGGCCTCTGCTGTCCTAGAAAGTCTTGGCTGACAAATGTGTCCCTGCCCTGTCCACTTCTTGTTTATTTCTCCCTCCTGCCAATCACTTTCAGTTGTGGGAGGGACCCCATTCCTGCCTACTCCTGTGGGAGCCTTGACACCCCCAACCCACACATCGTCTGTCTGGCTTCTTACCAGCATGTGGGGTATCATTCGCAGGCTCTGGGCCTTGCTGTACCTGCTCTTCTGTTTGTCCCAGAGCTGGGTACAGATTTTCCCTACTGAGAAGTCAAGTGAAGGGGCAGGAGATGCATGCAGCAGCCCCTACATGTTGGGCCTAGAAACATGGAAGTGGGGAGTGGCCCCCTGGTTCCTGAGTACCACCAGGGAGGAACACAAACTGTAAAATAGAAAAGTGCAAAGACCATTAGCATTTTGGGTTGGGGGTCCTTGTTGTGGTAGAATATCACCCTTTAAAATTTTTATTGTTGTTTCTTTTTGTTCTGGGACCACATTTGCCAGTGCTCAGAGCTTACTTCTGGCTCTGTTCTCAGGTGGTGTTTGAGGGACCATATGGGATGCCAAGGATTGAACCTGGATTGGCCACATATGCAAGGCAAACAACCTCCCTTTGTCCTATAGTTCTGGTCTCAGGTCTTTTTAGTGCTACTAAAGAGTCAGTTCAGCCCAGGACCCTTAGAGATGAGAGATCCTTCTTAGGGATGTGAGTGATTTAGTCCTTGAGGGAGGAAATTAACTTCCACCCAAGTGGATCTGGCTTTAGGCAGCCAGATGGAATTGAGGGTTGAGGGTGAGGGATGTTACTTACCTCAGTAGCAGATCGCACTGTGGGTGGATTTTGTGGGTGAATGGCCACGAATTCAGGCCCTCACCTGCTGACTGGCCCCTTGCTTTGCAGGGACAGTAAAGGTGAAGAGCTCCAGCATCCAGGTGGGAGATCTCATCATTGTTGAGAAGGTAAGTGAGGGGTTCTCACCAGGGAACTTGTGCAGGGGTGTGGATGGGGCTGAGGCCACTTGCCAGGATCCTGAGGTGAAGTCTGATATCTGGTCAAGTATCTGATTGTAAGTGACAGAGAGAAGGGTTCCTCGTGGGGAAATCTGTCAACCAAACTTTAAAAAAAATATTTTTGGGTGGGTCATACCCAGTAGTGTGCAGGGCTTATTCCCGTTTCTGCACTCAGGAATCACTCTTGGCAGTGCTGGAAGTGCTGGGGATTGATCCCAGCAAGACAAATGTGCAAGACAAATGCCCTATCTACTCTAGCCCTATTACACTTTGTTTGTTTTGTATTGCTTTGTTTGGGGCTACAACCAGTGATAGCTCTTGGCTCTGTGTTCATGAATCACTCCTGGCATGGCCAGGGACTTGAGGGGACAGGGGAGATAATATTTGCTGTTGGGTACCAAAATTGGGATTTGTTCCATGCAAGGCAAATACCTAAACCCTGTACCACCCCTATATTCCTGTTGCACACTATTTCCTGGAAGAAAAATTCTTTCCCTTCAGATAAACATTTTCTTTTTGGGACACACCCTGTGGTACTCAAATGTTACTCCTGGCCCTGTACTAGGTATTATTCCTGACAGTGCTCCAGGGACTATAAGGGATGCCAGAGAGAGAATTTGGGTAAGCTGCATGCAGGCTAACCCCCTACCCACTGTACTATCTCACAGCCCTTTCACAAAACTGTTTCCAAGTTTCCTCATGGATTTAGCCACCATCCTGCTTACAAATCAGGAATACATTTGATTTCTCATTGACTGGATTTGTAGTTTTGAGGGTTTTTTTTTGTTGTTGTTTGTTTGTTTTTTGGGCCACACCCTATGACTTGCGGGTTTTTTTTGTTTTGTTTTAAACCTATGAGTTTAAATGGACTAGACATCTACTACCCTAGACATCTACTTGCTACTTAGCCACTTAAAATATAGGTGTGATGTCCCTAAAGAGTGTTGTAGTTCAAATATTTGCAACTCTGATTTACCCTGGTAAAATCACAAAAAAGCCCCAAACCGTATTCATTTATTTCCCTTTGGGAAATCTCAGCTGGAGGTTTTGATTTAAACATTTGGGCTCTTTGAATTCGAGCATCTCTGGCCTGAGGGTCATATAAGAATCCCCCAGAATAGCTCTAAAAGGTAGCTCCTGTTGATAAGTTCGTCACTGCAGCCAGCTCTCATTTTTTTTTTCTTTTAAGTGGGTATTTTGGAATGCATTAGACTTCCAGGGAGGCCCAGAGAGTCTCAGAATAGGATTTAAAAAGGCCTGTGCTGAAAGTAGGGTATCAACTCTTTTAAAGGATTAAATGCAAGAACCTGTGTTAATTTGAAGCAAAGAGAAGCTCAGACACACATCCCACACACCCTGGGTGTTATCACAAACTTTTCAGCTCATAATTTAAGGCTGGGTGCTGGAAAATGGGTCTGAGCAGAAAGCAGGAGAGAGATTTTATGGGCTTCGTTGGTTCTAGTAGAGATGCTGACCAGAGAATGTCCAGGGCTGGGTGTGGACAGGCCTTGTGGGGTGGGAATGAAAGGACATGAGCTGTCAACCTTCTCTTTCTGATTTAAGGTTTTAATAGGTAATTAGCCAACAGCAGTCACAAGTAGAGTGTTCAAGATTTGCAACAAAATCCCTGACTGGATCTGCCTCTAGACAAAGGCTACAACTTGAAAGAGGCTATGGGTTTGCATTGTGCCTCCCCCCACCTCCCCCCATCAGAGGCTGGGGTGGGGGGACGGATAGAAACCCCAACAGTAACTCTCTTTCTTCTTGCAACCCAGAACCAGCGTGTCCCTGCTGACATGATCTTCCTGAGGACGTCGGAAAAAAATGGTAAACATCTGGGATCCATTTTGAAAATAACCATTAACCTTTCAGTGGTAATTTGGCAAAATAATCATTTGAAAATGGAACAGAAGTAGATGATCATTTTTGGAGCCATGGAGGCGAATCAAAAACATCTTCTTTTAAAAAGCATGGTGGGGGTGGTGCCTGGCAGGCTCAGGATGTCAATCACCCCTGAGAAATGGTAGCAGAGTCACAGCCAGGAATCCCGCAGCCTGTGGAATCTTTTCCCTTTAAATGTGGGGGGCTGCAAGGAGCAGATGGTGACATGCCATAGCCCCCTGTTTTTTTTTTTTTTTTCTTCCTCCTTCTTTTGGTTTTAGAGCCACACACAGTGGCGCTCAGGGGTTACTCCTGGCTCTGTGCTCAGGGATCATTCCCAGAGATGCTTGGGGGAACAATATGGGATTTAGGGAACAAGGCAATTGCCCTCTCTGTTGTACTGTCACTCTGGGCCCCTCTTTTAGGTTTTTTATTGTCCCAGTCACCTGATTCTGGGCTGTTTCAGACTTTTAGGGCCCTATTTACTGCCATTGTGACCTAAGTGACTGGTATTTCTTTTTTTTTTTTTTTTCCTATTGTAACTTCTGAGAAAATGGGACTTCCTTTGGGGGACAGGAGGTCTTGGGCCCACCTGTAGCAGTGCTCAGGACTTATGTTTGTCTCTTTGCCCATCTCCTAGAGGTGCTTGGGGAACAAAATGGGTTGAATAAGTGCAAGGCAAAGTGCCTTACCCACTATAATATTTTTCTGCCCTCCCCCACCTGCTGTATTTTGAGTTTTTGTTTGTAGTGCCAGGGATAACCCTTCCTCACCCTCACACATGTACACACATACATGCAAGGCAAGTACTCTACTGAGCTACATCCCTGCCTTCTCAATTTAGGCAACTTTGACTCCTGAAAAACCCAGATATATCTGCCTTTGAAGTCACTGCAGCTTTTTGTTTGTTTGTTTGTTTCATTTTTTTTTTTGTCTTTTTTTTTTTTTTTTTTGGTTTCTTGGGCCACACCCAGCAGCGCTCAGGGGTTACTCCTGGCTCTTTGCTCAGAAATAGCTCCTGGCAGGCACGGGGGACCATATGGGACACCGGGATTCGAACCAACCACCTTAGGTCCTGGATCAGCTGCTTGCAAGGCAAGGGCCCGTTTCATTTTGTTTTTTGGGTCACACCCAGCAGTGCTCAGGGGTTACTCCTGGCTCTACTCTCAGAAATCGCTCCTGGCTCAGGGGACTATTTGGGATGCCGGGATTCGAACCACCATCCTTCTGCGTGTAAAGCAAACGTCCTACCTCCATGCTATCTCTCCGGTCCTTACTGCAGCTTGTTTTATTCGGAGTTAATTATAAGGACAAATGAGATTTTGTACTAATAACAAATAAACCAGAGGGGGAAGATCAAAGATACAAAATAAAAACAATTTTTTTCCCAAAAGCTGCAGCTCTGTCTTCAGATTAGGCAGTGTGTCCTTCAGCAAATGGGACATTTGGGTTGGGGTCCTCCTGCTTCTGCATCCCAAACTGCTGTGCAGAGCTCGAGGCTCCCCTGTGTGGCTGCTGGGGCTGGCACTTGCACTGCTCATTGTCCTGGCATCCAGAAGCCAGGCTTGGGTCATAGTCAACTTGTGGTCACAGGGTTGTGTATGATGACACTTCCATGTGTCCCCGAGTCCCCATTTTATTCTTTATGAACAAGGTTGTTGCCTCATTAATAGCATCCACATATGAGGAAACCCGGCTTGTAATGGTCAAAGTTACCCAGGCAGTGGTCTGGCTCCCGAAGGCTTAATTGTGTGTGTGTGTGTGTGTGCGTGTGTGCGTGCATCCTCAGAGGGCAACTTCCCTATGCGGTCTCTGAGGGCTCTCTGCTCTGGTGTGTGTGTGTGTGTGTGTGTGTGTGTGTGTGTGTGTGTGTGTGTGTGTGTGTGTGTATGGCTTCTTCCCATCTGCTGCATGGACAGGCAAAGGCTTAGCAAGATCAGAAAGTGGGTGCCAGAGGAGATGACCCTTTGTACCCTTCCTCCCACAGGCTCTTGTTTCCTGCGGACAGACCAGCTGGATGGGGAGACAGACTGGAAGCTGAGACTCCCCGTGGCCTGCACACAGAGGCTCCCCACTGCCGCTGTGAGTACTAAGTCCCCCATTCTCCCACCCTTGATTGAACAATCTAGAGCAGCCGGACCCTAAAACTGGCTCCCACAGAGGTGCTCAAGGGCTGGATGTGGGAGATCTGTGTATAGGTGGTATTGGCCCTCCAGAGCCTCAAACACATTCTGGTTCCAAGTAACGTATTTGCATGTCACATGAGGGGCCCTGACACAGAAATTGGAAATCTGCAGAGACCCTGACAAGGTACCAAGCACTTACCTCACTTCTGCCATCTGGCTGGGCTCCTGGCAGGGCATGATCTCACTCTCTGCTCCCCTGATGCCCTTATGTTTCCTCTGCTGGCAGCAGCTAAAGCCATTTTGCACAGCTCTATTCATCAGGCCATGCAGAAATCCCTGCTGTCCAGGGCAGGAGCATCTGCAAAATCCAACCTTAGTCCCCATTAAGCAAATGACGCTTAAAAAAGACCTGATCTTTTTCGTTTGTTTGAACACCACACCTGGCAATGTTCAGCCATTACTCCTGGCTCTGCACTTAGATGGGCTCAGGGGACCTTATAGGATACCAAGATTGAACTCCATTTTCAAGGCAAAAGCCCTCCCTGCTGTATTATCGCTCTGGTCTCCTTCCCCCTGGTCTTAACTCCTCTGCTTGTTCTGGACAGGACCTTCTTCAGATCCGCTCATATATCTATGCTGAAGAGCCAAATATTGACATCCACAACTTTGTGGGGACTTTCACCCGAGTAAGTAGGTGCAGCTGAACATGGAATGAGGGGGTAGGGAGGATGGCCTTGCTGGTGGGGTTTTCTGTGTGGGTGCTGGCCTCCCTGCACCAGGCCTCACTCTATTGCCTTCAGTGCCCACTCGTGCATTGGCTCCATCTTTGAAGGGCTGTGCCTGAGTCTGGGAGCCAGTGTCCAGAGCCTATATTTACAACTCCTTCATGCCATCTCTGTCCATTTTCCTAGCCCAGGTGCTGCCTGTCCTGGCCAAAACCGTTATGCAACCTTCCGTCTTTGAGAGTGGTGCTGAAATTTGGATTTCCTTGTTTCCAGTGAATAAGAAAGAATGTGATTGAATTATAACAAAACTTGGGATTATTTTAGAAACATAAGACAGTTTATGGAAACTAGTGAAATTTGTCTTGTTCTTTCCTACCACCAGGGCTTTCTTCCTACATTTGTTCTTGCTTTATCAGACACTTGCTCTGGGTTTGAAACTGCCTTCCTTCCTTCCTTCCTTCCTTCCTTCCTTCCTTCCTTCCTTCCTTCCTTCCTTCCTTCCTTCCTTCCTTCCTTCCTTCCTTCCTTCCTTCCCTCCCTCCCTCCCTCCCTCCCCCCCTCCCTCCCTCCCTCCCTCCCTCCCTCCCTCCCTCCCTTCCTTCCTTCCTTCCTTCCCTCCCTCCTTCCCTCCTTCCCTCCCTCCCTCCTTCCTTCCTTCCTTCCTTCCTTCCTTCCTTCCTTCCTTCCTTCCTTCCTTCCTTCCTTCCTTCCTTCCCCCCCTTCTTTCTTTCCTTCCCCCCTTCCTTCTTTCCTCCCCCCCTTCCTTCTTTCCTTCCCCCCTTCCTTCGTTCCTTTCCCTCCCTCCCTTTCTCCCTCCCTCCCTCCATCCCTTCCTTCCTCCTTCAGGAGACTACATGAGGTACCAGGGATCTAAACTGGGTCAGCCATATTTTGTCATCAAGTACTTACTGGTGCTCTCTCTCTCCTCTCTCTCTCTCTCTCTCTCTCTCTCTCTCTCTCTCTCTCTCTCTCTCTCTCTCCCTCCCCCTCTCTCCTCTTTCTCTTTCTCTCTTCCTTCTGCCCTCCCTCTTTCATCTTCTCCATCTCTCCCCTCCTCCTCCCTCTCTCTCATATAGGAGAAGCACACAGATTATAGGGCATGAACCTATAATCTGTGGACGATTGGGGAGTGGAGAGTCTCCCCACTGGGGACTGTTGGAAAGTGGGATGTCTCTATTACTGGGGCCACTGGCGAGTCAAGTGTTTCCTCTCTGTTTGGGAGGAACAGGGCTGGGCAGCTGTGTGAACAGGGCTGGGCAGCTGTGTGTTTGGCCTCACTGCAGTGGTGACCGTGTCCTGTGTCTTCCAGGAGGACAGTGACCCTCCAATCAGTGAGAGCCTGAGCATCGAGAACGCTCTCTGGGCGGGCACTGTCATTGCATCCGGTGAGAGCCTGGGGGCTGTTGGGAAGTTAGTCTTCAGGTTTTTTCCTCCAGTTTCTCCCAGAACGATCATGGCTTCCAGTTCCCCTGCCCACTCCCTATCTAGGAGCAGCTCTGTGGTTGGGCTCCCTCCTGGTATTTGCCCTGAAGAATTCATTCCAGTCTCCTTGAAATGGGTCCTGCTTCATGAAGCGCTTGTTCCCAGCTCTCAGCTGGTCCCCACAATAGGCTAGTCTAGACTTTACTGAGCATGCTTGTAAACATGCTGCATTTGAACCTGCTTAGAAGTGAATTAGCTCCATGGCTCTGGCAGGTCCAAGGGTGGGTGGCCTCGGGTGGTTGGTGGCCCCTGGTTCTCTGGCATCTTCTCCATAGGCAGTACCTTCAAGCATCTTCTCTCCTATGGGCCTCTGCTCAGTGTGAGTCTGGGAGGGACCACTGGCCTGACCATCCCTGTTCGGCATGTCATTGCAGGGACAGTGGTGGGAGTCGTGCTTTACACTGGCAGAGAGCTCAGGAGTGTTATGAACACTTCCAACCCGCGGAGCAAGGTATGTGGGGTTCCAGGTACCCTCCAGCATGCTTGTGAGGGGGTATGTGGGTATTGGGGGGCAGAGCTGCTGTCCAGCTTTACTCCTTGCACCACTGCGGTGCATGACTATGGTGGTTCTGGTGGTCTCTGGGGCCTCTGGCAGTTAACAAGCATTGAACTCTTCAGCCCAATTGGCTGAATAGTGCCAGGATTGGCCCCCAGGGCCATTTTATCTGTGCTTGGGAGTTCCTCAGCATCCCCTAACTCTAGGAACTCCTGATAGTTTCACTTCATGTTCACATATCTGAGTATTTTTGTGCAGATGTATAGGGATCTGTACATGTATGTATGGCCACACACACACACACACACACACACACACACACAGAGCATATGTGATACCATAGATTTGTGATAGCATATGTGATACCAAAGATTTTTTTTTTCCTGTGCTCAGGGGTTACTCCTGGCTCTGTACTACTGAATCACTCCTGGCAAGCTCAGGGGACCATATGGGATACCAGGGGTTAAAAACCCAGGTTGGCCATATGCAAAGCAAATGTTCTTTCAACAGTACTAGTTCTCTGGCCCCCATTGCTAGCTTGTTTTCATTTTTTCTTTTGGACCTGGGCTGGAGCTTAAAGGATGCATACATACAAGGTATTTGCCCTGAGCCACCTCTTTGGCTAATTCTGAGTTTGGTACTAAGACATTTGTCACGCGCCTGAGTCCTGTTGTCCTCACATGGTCTGGATACATACACTCTCCTTCCTTTACTGTTGCTTTTCATCAGTCCAGGCACTCTCCCAGCTCCGCCCTCTACTTTGTTTTTCTCTTTGGCCACACCCAGGGGTGCCTGTTGATTGTGGGGTCTCTCCCCTCAATGCTGGGGATCGAGTTCCAGACTTCCTGTATGCAAACTATATTATTTCCTAGTCCCCTCCCCCACCTCTTTTTTTTTTTGTCTTCCCAAGTGCTGCTCAGGATCTTGGGGAACCCTCCAACTTTTCCTGACACCCCAATGTGAAAAGGTAGCACTGCTTCAATATCTTTAATATCTGGGTACAGGGACTCTGGGGCCACACAATGCCCAGGATGGAACCTGGGCACGACCTGTACTCTCTCTCTCTTTGATCCCCTACATTCAGTATGGAAAAGCTGAACAATATGATGTCACTGACATTTATTTTATTTGGGGGTCCATATCTAGCTGTGTTCAGGGTTACTTCCTAACAGACTTAATTAGGACTCTTATGAGGCTACCAGCCTAGGCCATCTGCATGCAAGACATGCACCTTCCTTCCTGAACTTCTTTTCTTTCTTTCTTTTTTTTCTTTTTTTTTTTTTTTTGGTTTTTGGGCCACACTCGGCTGTGCTCAGGGGTTATTCCTGGCTGTCTGCTCAGAAATAGCTCCTGGCAGGCACGGGGGACCATATGGGACACCGGGATTCGAAACAACCACCTTTGGTCCTGGATTGGCTGCTTGCAAGGCAAAAGCCGCTGTGCTATCTCTCTGGGCACTCTTTTTTTTTTTTGAGGGGGAGGGAGACATACCTAGCAGTGCTCAGTTTACTCCTGGCTCTACTCTCAGGAATCATTCTTGATAGTGCCGGGGGATGAGCATATGAGGTGCTAGGGATTGAGCTCATCATGTTGGCTGCTGTAAGACAAGTGTTCTACCGATTGTCTTATCACTCTAGCACCTATATTTTTTGTTTGTTATTTTGGGTCACACCTGACGGCGCTCAGGGATTTCTCCTGGCTCTGTGTCCAGGAATCGCTCCTGGCAGGAATGGGGGACTATATGGGATGCTGGGATTTGAACCACTGTTCATCCTGAAATGGCTGCATGCAAGGCAAACGCTATACTGCTGTGCTATCTCTCAGGCCCCTTTAACACCTTTTTTTTTCTTTTTTTTTTTTGGTTTTTGGTTTTTGGGTCACATCCGGCAGCGCTCAGGGGTTTTTCCTGGTTCTATGCTCAGAAATCGCTCCTGGCAGGCTCAGGGGACCATATGGGATACTGGGATTCGAACCACAGACCTTCTGCATGCAAGGCAAACACCCTACCTCCATGCTATCTCTCTAGCCCTCTAGCACCTATTTTATTATTGTTGTTGTTGTTTTTTGGGTCACACCTGGCAGGGGTTACTCCTGGCTCTGCGCTCATAAATCGCTCCTGGCAGGTTCAGGGGACCATATGGGATGCTGGGATTCGAACCACCATCCTTCTGGATGCAAGGCAAATGCCCTCCTCCATGCTATCTCTCCAGCCCCTCTAGCACCTATTTTTAATGTTCAGTGCAGCCACAAATCCATAAAGAAAACTTGACATATTTAAAAGATGAAAATGAAAGAGCTGAGATAGTGTGGGGTGATTTTTGTCAAACTCAGGAAGAGATGTTCAGTTCTCCAACTTGGGTCATTTTCCTCCCTGTGACAGCCATCCTATAAATAGAATGTCCTGGGAGGGATGTTTGTGTCTTCATCTAGTTCATGGGAAATTAGAGTTGGGAATACAGGATATGCTTGCCAGAGGAATACACCTTAAAATGAACCTGTTATAATTAAAATGTGGATGCTGAGTTATGAGGCTTTATCAGTGATTTCCCTGGAACACTGTGTGGGTGTGAGAGGTGCAGAGTAAGGATTATATTTGGGATCCTTGTGCACTTGGCAGAGGTCAAGTAAATGTAGCTTTGACAGGTGTGTGTCCCCCATCAGTTGTGTTAAAGATTAAAATGTAAGTCAGGTGGGGGGAGAATGACAGTCCAGTGGGAGAAGGCATTTGCCTTGCATGCAGCCTAACCCAGGTTTGATCCCTAGCACTGTGGTCCTTTGACCTCAGGTCCTTTGACCTGAGTGCAAAGCTAGGAGTAAGCGATGAGCAACACCAGTTGTGGCCCAAAAACCAAAATAAAAAGTAAACAGAAGGGCCAGATGAAAGTGGGCAGAGCATCTTCCTTGTATGCAGTCAACCCAGATTCAATTCTCAGCATCCCTTATAGCTCCCCTAACCTACCAGGAGTGATTCCTGAGTTCAGAGCTAGAGTAAGCTCTGAGCCTCATCGGGTGTGGCCCCAAAACAAAAAGAGACAAACATGCAGAAAATGGTAAGCAGGGCTGGAAAGAGAGAACACTGGGTAATATGCTTGCCTTGCATGCAGCCAACTTCGGTTCAAATCTTGGACTCCTGGAGCCCTGCTGGTAGTGATCCCTTAGCACAGAACTAGAAGTAAGCAAGCCCTGAGTACTGTCAGGTGTGGAAAGACTAAATAAACAGAAGACAAAAGAGCAGTTTTCTCTGAGGTTCTGGAATATCAGTTCAGAACCAGCCTGCAGAGCTGGTTGGCTTCTACCAATGGGTCCCACTGTTTCTAGGGGAAGGACGGTCACTATGGGGGTTGTGGGCCCAGTCAGTTCAGTGAGTCAGCAGCTTACCTTTGTGTCCCACTCCAGATCGGCCTCTTTGACCTGGAAGTGAACTGCCTCACAAAGATCCTCTTTGGTGCACTGGTGGTGGTGTCGCTGGTCATGGTGGCCCTCCAGCATTTCGCTGGCCGCTGGTACCTGCAGATCATCCGCTTCCTCCTCTTATTCTCCAACATCATTCCCATCAGGTGAGCAGAGCAGCAGTGCAACTGCAGTGCTCGGTTGTGTGGTGCTGCTTTAGCCTTCAATACCAGGGATTGCTGGTGGTGGGGAGGGAGCTGGTGTCAGCGTGGGGCATGGAGTTGTCAGGGGCAGCAGTGTGAGCTCAGTGATTCCACTTTACATTGAGGGGAGACACCTATCTAAGTGCATTTTCAAGCATCTATCTAGGCACCTGTATGAGCCCCTGTCTGCGCACCTGTCTTAGCGAGCATTGTCATGTGGACTGGTGGCTACTAGCTGTGGTGCTAGACCTGTGGGTTTACACACCTTTCCTGCCTGAGTCCTGGCAGTTGGTTTTTATCTTTGATTTTGGGCCACACCCGGTGCTCAGGGGTTACTACTGGCTGTCTGCTCAGAAATCACTCCTGGTAGGCACGGAGGACCTTATGGGATGCCGGGATTCGGACCATCATTGGTCCTGGGTCAGCCACTTGCAAGGCAAACGCTCTACCACTGTGCTATCTCTCCGGCCCCAGTCCTGACAGTTGGAAAACTCACATAAGCAGTAGGTTTCATAGAACAAAACAAAGCTTTACATTAGCATGAATCTAAAATAAAAACTATCCTGTTATCTCACAGCAAAGTGATAATTGCTGTTAATATTTGGGGCTTAATGTTTTTCGAGATTAGAGAAAGGGGGTTTTGGAGTCAGGGAGGTAGTACAAAGGTCAAGGCACTTGGCTAGCAGCTGTGACAATGATGTGAATCAAATCCTGGCACACATGTGGTCCCCTGAGCACTGCCCAGTGAGATCCTTGAGTACAGAGCCAGGGTTTGTCCCTAAGCACAGAACAGGAGTGATGCTTGAACACAGAGCCAGGGGTGATCCCTGATCCCTTGAGCACAGAGGCAAGAGTGGGCCCTACACACCTTGAGGTCCGACTCAACCCCTTCCTCTGAAAATGAATATAAGATTAAAAATATGTCACTTGGAGGGACCGGAGAGATAGCATGGAAGTAAGGTGTTTGCCTTTCATGCAGAAGGTCATTGGTTCAAATCCCGGCATCCCATATGGTCCCCTGTGCCTGTCAGGAGCGATTTCTGAGCATGGAGCTAGGAGTAACCCCTGAGCACTGCCGGGTGTGACCCAAAAATGAGAGAGAGGGGGGGGAGAGAAAGAAATATGTCACTTGGAGCAATTTGTAAGAAGTTAACACTAATGAGGCAGGAAAGATAGATAATACAGCCGGAAGGCTTTGCATTGTATGTGGTTTTGCATGTGGCTGACTCAGGTTCCATATCTAGCACCACATAAGGTCCCCCAATCCTTGCCAGGAATGATTCCTGAGCACAGAGCTAGGAGTCAGCCCTGAGCACTGCTCGGTGTAGCCCAGAAACGGAATAAGACTGACATAGAGAGAGACTCGGGATCCTGAAAGACCCAAGGCCTTCTGGCTTCTGTTGGATCTGAAGGCAGCAGTGCGAGGCAGGAGATGGTAGGAGCCTGCAGTGTCTGATGCTCCCACCGACACTCCCTCTCACCTGGGCACTTCATTTTCTGCTTATTAGCCTGCGCGTAAACCTGGACATGGGCAAGATTGTGTACAGCTGGATGATTCGCCGGGATTCCAAAATCCCCGCCACTGTCGTGCGCTCCAGCACCATTCCCGAGCAGCTGGGCAGGATCTCCTACCTGCTCACAGACAAGACAGGTAGGTTAGATACTGTGGTGGGGTACAGGCTGCCACATGAGTCGCTGTCTTCCCTCCAGAAGTTTTGAGTATACATGCTCTAGGGAGGACTGCCAGCAGGAGATATTGCCCAGGATTGTCATGAAGAGTGCCTACTTGGTCATCTAGTGATTTTAGCCCTATTTTACAGAAAGAGGGGAGTGCTTGACCAATAGAGGGTAGCAGTTGTGGAAACTGGTTTTGAACTCAGGGAGTCTATTTTATGTGCAGTGAGTGGCCCTGGGTTTGAACTTCAGTAAATGCAGTTCAGTGAAAGCAAAGGAAATGCAATGAATGCAGATTGAAAGCAATTTAGTTATGCCTTGAGTGGTGCTGAAATCTGGGAGGAGCTAGTTTTGCCAGGAAATGACAGCCCTGTGGGACTTCACTTCCCTTTTCTTCTAGTACCTGCTCCAGGTTCACAATAAAATATGTTGTTGGCTCAGCAGTAGTATCTGATTGGCTCAGATGGACCACCTTCCCAGCCAAAGGACTGTGTTGGGTCACTGTGTCACTTACTCCTTGACTGGTTATCGATGGTTCCTCAAAGAGCTCCTAGAATGAGAAATTGATTCCCATTCCCCTATCCCCTTGGAGGGGGAAGAGATCTTGGTGATATTTATCCACGGCAAATAATCCACACAGCCAGAAGGTTGTAAAAGGGGCAAGAAGGTCGGATGTAGAACCCTTTGTCAGCTTACCACCAGCACCAAAAAACCTCGAGCCAGCTAGTAAACTGCTCCAAAAGACCCCGAGCACCTGGCTCCCAAAATATTTATTAGGCTCTCAACAGCGCCCCCCACCTGGCAGAACGTAAGTGGGAGAACAGGAAGAGATAATCTTAAGGAAATGCTTTCATACATAACAGGGTCCATCATCCACTCCCTCAGGTTCAGCCCATAATGATGATATTTTCTGTCCTTGCTGGTGGTTCTGTGTGATTTTGCTGCTTTATCCCGCAGTGCTGGGGATTGAACTGACTTTGCCGAGTGCAAAGCACTTTGCTTGACCTTGTACTATCTCTTTGGCCCCAGGATGTAACTTAGTTAAAAAAAAAAGGGGGGGGGGCTAGAGCAATAGCACCTCAGGAAGGTTGTTTTCCTTGCACATGGCCAACCCAGGCTCAATCCCTGGCATCCCACATAATTCTCCCCAGCCCCAGCCTGCCAGGAGTAAACCCTGAGCTTCACTGCCACCAGGTGTGGCCCAAAACAAAAATAAATAAAAAAGACGTCCAGGGGTGCTAAGGCCAACTAGTGACAAATGGAAACATCTCGACAAGGACCTTCTCAGGACATCCCCCTCTTGACTTTGCAAGAAACAAAGCTCCTACCTGCTGACCCAGTAACCCAGTGACTGTCTTGTTCCAGGAACCCTCACCCAGAATGAGATGGTTTTCAAACGGCTCCACCTGGGCACTGTAGCCTACGGCCTGGACTCCATGGATGAAGTTCAAAGCCACATATTCAGCATTTACACACAGGTACTGCTGCTGCCCCACCCTTAACCTCCTGTGTGGAGTTGGTTACCTTGTCTGGCACCTTTGAGCAGAATCTGTGGAATGCAGATGCCATGAATAACAAACAGTTCTTCCTTTGGAGACTGGAAGGGTAGTTTTTGGCTCCACCATGTGACTGGGAAATGTGGTTGGAGGACAATATAACACATGCGGCATTTACTGAAAGCACAAGCTTTTTAGTGTAAACACTGAGTTGTATAACCATCCCTATCCACTGTCTTTTTTTTCTGGAGGGGTCGCCCATGAAAACTTCTCTCTTGGGGGCCCAGAGATCACTCCCTCTGTTTCTCAGATACCAGGCTGGATGTTTTTGTGCTTGAACATAGTGATGAGGTGTGGCTCAGGGACTATAGTGTTGGAGACAACTAGATACTTAGAGACTACCATAGCCATATCCAGTGGTGTGAGGCGACCTTGAGATTGTTGGAGTTTTTTTCTGGATCTCACACAGGCAAAGCATGTACTTCTGATCCCAGAATTATCACCCCAGCCTGGACCCCAACAATATCTGTTTTTGTGTGAGAAACACCTGGTGATGCTCATGGGTTATTCCTGGCTCTGCATTCAGGGATCCCTCCTGTCCGGGCTTGGGGACCATATGGGATGTTGGGGATTGAATCTGGGTTGGCTGTATTAGATGGCAAGTTCTCTACATGCTGTACTATTAGTCATTCTATACATCCATATCTCCTCCAAAATTCCCTTCCTTTTGCTTCCTCCAAACGCTTGTTTTTGCTTACTCTTTACATTTTATTTGTTTTGGGGTCACACAAAGCAATTTTCAGGGCTTGGTCCAATTCTGTACTCAGGAATCACTCCTACTGAGCTCAGGGGACTGTATATGGTGCTGGGGATTGACCATGAGTTGGCCTCATGCAAGGCAAACACTTTCTCTCACTGGTGTACCATCTTTCTGTTTGAATAAAATTGCAGTTAAGATTTTCCCCATTTCCCTGCTCCCAGGATTAACCTGCTTTACTAGAACTGACCAGTAAGAATGTAAAGAAAATGTTTGCCCATTGACTAGTTCCAAAGCAGCTTTCAGAGTTAACCAGTGGGTTTTGCTGCCAGTTTTTGTCTGAGTTAATTTTTTTTTCTCTCTGGCAATGTAATGGCCAGAGTAATGGTCCTTCCATGGCTTACTGTGAATCTTTTGTGTTATCCATTAAGCTTTAGTTTCTTCTCTGCATGCCTCCCAGGAAGAGCCTTGGAAAGAAATGAATGCTTTAGCGAGAGGTTCACACCTATCTGAACTGGATCATTAGTCTACATCTGAATGTTCCTGATGGACCACTCTGGCATTCTTCTTAGGGATCCAGATTAGTGCTGCATAAGCATAAAACCAAGGAGCTGGAGAGATAATCTAGCAGAAAGAGTGCATGTCTTGCATGTGGCTAACCCAGGTTCAGTCTCTGGTACACCACAGTATCCCAAGAACCCTGCCATGAATGATGTTTCAGAGCCCAGAGCCCAGAGTGAGCCTTGAACACTTTCAGGTGTGGCCCAATTAAAAAAAAAATAAGCAGCGAATTTTGTTTTGTATATTTTTGGCATGTGCTCAGGGATTACTCTAAGCTTGTGCTCAGGGTTGACTCATGTCCTGGCTGGAGTTGAACCCAGACTGACAGCATGTAAGGCAAGCACCTTAACCACTGCACTGTCTCTCCATCCGTGTTATGTACGCTTTTACATTCCTATTTTTAGGTCACAGTACTGGGGTAGGAAATGGGGGTTTCTCATAGCTTTGTGCTTAAGCATCATTCCTGGTGCTGCTCAAGGGATTATGAAGTGTTGGGGATTGAAGCTGGGCCTTCAACATGCAAAGCCAGTGCTCCAACCCTTTGAGCCCATCCTCTGACCTGATTGTGTGCATTTTATATTTTTAATTTTGGGGGTCACACCCGGCAGCACTTGGGTTACTTCTAGCTCTGTGCTTAGAAATCACTCTTGGCAGGCTCGGGGGACCAGATGGGATGCCAGAGATCAAAACTGGGTCTATCTTAGGTCAGCCACATGCAAGGCAAATGCCCAACCACTATGCTATCACTCCGGCTCCTGAGTGTATGCATTTTAAAAGACAATCCAACAAGCCCCTTGGTTCCAAAACATCCAGTGCCATAATGTGTGAGGTGAATGCATTTGGAGATAGAAAATAAAGATGCCATTTCTTGATTACATTTCTCTTGCTGTTTAATAATTTCACTGTCTGAAGGTCATTTAAAATGGTGAAGGAAAAATTTCTGCCCAGAGTTAAAGCCTAAATCCTCAAATTCCTTGTCACACTGTTATGTTTGACATTTAATTTTCTGGAATGTTCACTGGGGAGGGGGGCGGTATGATGGTTTTCCTGGGTACTTCCCTAACCACCAGAGCTGCGTGCAGGAGCATGGCAGGGGCCTGGGCTTTTAGTGAGGCCAACTAACCAACTCTATCTGCACTTGTCTCACACACCAGCTGGAAGATCCCGGGCTCCTCTGAGACTCTTTGGTTTGGTTTCTGGGCCACACTTGGAGGGACTCAGAACTTCTGGCTCTGTGCTTAGGGATCATTCCTATTAGTGCTCAGGGACCATATGGGATGCCAGGGATCAAACCCATATTGACTATCTATGTGCAATGTAAGTACCTTTTCCACTGTATTATCTCTCCATTCATAGTGTTCAACTTATTATTATTATTTTTTTTTATTTTGGCGACACTTGGAGGTGCTTAGGGCTTACACCTGGCATTGGGCTCAGGAGTCATTCCCTGGGAGTGTGGATGCAGAGGACCGTATTTGGTGCCAGGGCTTCTCTGGAATTCAGCCATGTAGCCTCTTTTTCATCGAGTCTCTGCACATCATGCACATGTGTGTGGTGGAAGGACACAAAAGCATTGTTTCATACGAGCCACTGTCCTCCTCTCCCTAGCCAAGCCAGTGGCCTATGAGTGTCTTTAGCTTCCTCTCCTACCCGCAGACCTCCTGAGGGCCATCTTGCTCCAGCTCTGTGAGACAACCCAGGACTCCCCTGGGGCAGCGTGTGGGAACCTGCCTGATGAATGCCACATCTGGTTTGATTTTTCCCTGGTATTTTTTAAGTAAGGAGAAAAGTGTGCAGGTCACAGGGCCTGTGGGTGAGGCTAGTGATGAACATGGCAGGCCATGAAACTGTTCCATGTGTGAGGGGGTCTGAAGGCTGAGCCTGGCCAAGTCCTGGATCATTATACTGGGAAGTGCAGGTGCCATTACTTGAAAATGAGGAGATTCTTTTGGGGGCACTGTGGGAGGACCCCGCCTCCCTTGACACTTTGGGATGAGGACCACACTGCTTCATGCCTGAGGAGATGAGGTTTTTGGGCTGACTGGGGTTCATAGTCCTCCTTTTTTCTTTTTTTTTTTTTTTTCTGGGCCACACTAGGCAGTGCTCAGGAGTTACTCCTGGCTCTGCACTCAGGAATTACTCCTGGCAGGACTTAGAGGACTGTATGAATGGCAGGGATCAATCCTGGGTCAGCCACATGCAAGGCAACTGCCCTACCCATCATGCTCTCTCTTTGCTTCCTTCCCTTTTTCATTTGTTGTTTGTTTGTTTGTTTGTTTTTGGGCCATGCCCTGTAGTGTGGTGCTCAAGGATTAACCCTGGCTCTGCACTTAGGAATCACTCCTGGCAAGCTTGGGGGACCATATGGGATGCCATGGATTGAGCTGGGGTCAGCTGCATGCAATGTAACTACCTTACCTGCTGTAATATCTCTGCTCCCTCATGTGCCCACCTACTAATTATTATTTTTTAAATATGGAACGCTTCTCGAATTTGCATGTCATCTTTGCGCAGGGACCATTCTAATCTTCTCTGTATCATTCCAATTTGTGTTGCCGAAGCGAGTACAACCTACTAATTCTTGATCACACACACAATCCCTAAGAGCCCGAAGCCTCTGTATTTCTCCATTGCCTTGTTGGGCCTCAATTTACCTGAATGTAGGACCCCAGAGTGTCCACATCCTTTACTCCCCTTAGTGAATATTTATGTCTTCCAGGGGCAAGAAAATAGGTCTCAGACTGCAGCGTTGGGACAGTGGATAAAATGTTTGCTTTACATGTGACTGATCTGGATCTGACTCCAATAAGGTCTACCCTGAGTATGGCCAGGAGTGATCCCTGACTCCAGAGTCCAGAGTTATCCTTAGGCATAGTACGTGTGGCCCTAAAAGAAAATTCAGAAGTCAGGTTGCCTACCAAATCTAGTGTCAAGGAAGGCAGTCCTCACCCTACTGTCTTTTCAAACCCTTGTTAGGAAAATTTTGCAGCCTAGCCATTATTTTGCCAGAGCATAAGTCTTGCTCTGGGCCCTGATGTTAGACAGTAATTTGGTCCAGGTGCTAGGAATGTGGACAGACATGGAGGCCCTCATTGGAGCGTGAATGCCAATTACTGAGCTTTGGAAAAGTCTCATGGTTCACGCTCCCGGTTCAAGAGAAGCCTCTGCCAGTCTTTCTTCTTGTTGATCATTTCAGAGTTAAATTCTTTATAATTAAAAGCACTTGGTAAATAATGATTCATTTAAGCTAGAGTTCTGATTCATGACTCTAATTATTGTTACCATGCTGTGCCCTTTGACCTGGAAGTGAAACACGTGTCCTTTGACACCGGAGGTTAACAGAGCAGGAAGCCAGGGCGGTATGTGTGCCTGCGTGACCAGAATAATTCAGTAATTGTCTAATTACCCAGGGAGTCCAGGGCTGGGGCTAAAAATAGTATTAAAAAATGAAATGAAAGTCATTTTCTTGTTTCTTGTAATGCATCTGTTCTCTATTTTGGGCAGCCATGTGCTCATGGGTATAAAACCCAAAGCATCATTTCTCCTCCTGGTGCATAAAGGATTTTTTAATGAAATGTGGCAGTCAGTGAATCTGTAAACACCTCTAGTTTCCAGGATGCAGATAATAGTGCTGGATTATTATTACAGGACCCCTGGAATTTAAAAGCTGGAACTGTGAGGCTGGAGAAATTGCACAGAGGGTAGGGCACTTGCCTTGCATGAGGCCAACGTGGATTGGATCCCAGTCAATTTAATAGTTATTTCTTCCAAGGAAAAAAGGATTCATTTCCAGAGGGGTCTCCACAACTCTCACCTTCGGAACACTGGGTAGTTTTTGTGTTCATAAGTTCAGTGCTGGTCCTATTCTCACCAGATCTAAGGATGGGACCATTTGCACTGCACCAGCTGTTCTCCTGGCCCAGCCCATGTTCTCCAGATGCACCAGCTGGTGTTCAAGTGGGAAAGAGCAAAAGGGGAGGAACCTGGGCCCAGATGGGGCCAGCAGAACTGCATGGATGGGCCTTTAAGGAGGGGCTCAGCTCTGTGAGGTGACAGCTCTGAACTGAGACCTGATTGGTGAGGTGAAGTGAGCCTGGGCCACAAAGAGCAGGAGGTGACCAGACTGCCTGTGCTGCTCCTGAATGTAGCTCGTAGGCTTTTGAAAATATTCACAATGCCCCTTGGTCCCTTTTGGGCTCTCCTCTAGAAAGTATGGCTAATTTTGTTCTTGGCAAGCTCTTCTCCCCAGACACATTCTTTAGCAAGCCCAGCCTGGTTACCCTAGTTCCCTGGCCCCAACCTTGTCCCAGCATCCTTGAGCTCTAGTCTATGTTCTTTTGTCTCTGCACATTGATCCAGTGGGTACACACGCTAAGTCTATGTTCTTATTTGAAGGAATCCCTATTACTGAAAGTAGATGATTGATTACTATTACTGTAGTATTAGGAAAATATTGTTTGTGCTGAAAATTCATTGCCATTTGGTACAAATGACATTTGTTCTTTCTGGAAAGAGAGATGCCCTCAAGTATGTTTGTTCACAGACCCTCACAGTGGCAGCTCTGGAAAGACAGTGACTGGAAGTCACATTCAAGCAGGCAGGCAGGCAGGCAGGTAGGCAAGTCTCCAGGTTGCCGTGCCTGCTGTTGAAAGAGCTATGGCCTCTTCCATTATTTCAGCACCCTCCACCTTGACTTTACCATGTGTTGGCATTAGCAGGCCAGGACACACATACTAGCCATGTGAGCACTGCATTAGGTATGCTTAAAGACAGAGCCCTGAAGCTCTGTCTGGAAGCAGACAAACTTGCTGGAGGAGGACTTCAGCACAGGCTGGTATGCATGGCCCTGTGAGCATGTTCCAGTTGGTGTAGGCAAGACCTTTAAGAGTAGGTAGAAAGTACACACTTTTTCTCTTTGCAAGTTGGTAAAAACAGACTGTTGCAGGAGTTTGTTTTTTTCCAGTGTCATTCTGATTACCCTGGGAAGCATGTTTTCACCCATCTTAGAGCACTCTGGGTTTAAACGGTGCCCTTTAGTTAAAAAGGGAATTTTTTTAAGTACTCTCCAGGTGAAAATGATTTTTTGAGGGTTTTGTTTTGAAGGTAAGAGATGGAAGGGGGAATTTACTCTTTTAGTTTAATATTACATTCTTTGATAAAGTATTTGATGATTAGTAACCTCGCTAATAAGTTTTTAAGTTCTCAGAAATAATTGTAATATCAGTACAGTACTCTTAGTTATGGCAAAGACAGTTGTCTTAAGGTGAATGGTTAATATTTTGGTGCAGTATTTGATGTTCAACACAAAATGTTACAATAATAAATAAACATAAGCCAATTCTTTGAAAACAAAAACATAGAGCAGGAGATAGAGTTTCAGATAGGAGCCTCCAGGCAAAGGGCCTGAGGCAGGAAAGAGGTGTGGCCACAGGACTGAAAGGCAGGGTAGCTTCTTGGTAGCTGTGGAGACTGGGCTGCAGCTGTCATGTGAACTCACTGGGTGTTCACTGACACACAGTAGCCAAGCACTGAGAACCATGCTCAGCACGTGGGCGGTGCCGGGGTTCCCATGGGCAGCTTCATGTCTGCAAGGCTGACCCTATGCCTACGGACCATTTCCCAGTCCTGTCACTTCCTGTTTGAGATATAGACAAAGGCACATTTGGGACAGTGGTCTCAGAGTAGGGTGCTCTTACTTTGTAGGGGATATTTATATGTCTTGTTGCTTGTTAGAATTGGGGAGTTTGTGAGGGCTAGAGCAATAGCACAGCAGGTAAGATGTCTGATTACACAACTGACCTAGGTTCAATTCCTGGTATCCCATATAGTCCCTGAGCACTGCCAGGAGTGATTCCTGAATGCAGAGCCAGGAGTAATCCCTGAGCATGGCCAGGCATAGGCCCAAAATAAACAAAAGAATTGGAGGTTTGGTCAGGCTGCTGCTGCCAAATCTCCTGGGGGTCCCAGATACCCACTAGAACCATTCTCCTTGAAGCTGAGGCTGGGGATACTTGGGGAAAATTCCCAGAGTGCTCTGGGAGAGGAGTATCTACCCAGCTGTGGTACCACCCAAGGAACAACCACCACATGTTCCTCAAACTGGCCCCATTTCCTGTGATTTCCTTCAGAATACTGACTTTTTTGGGGGCAGTAGGGGCTTTTGGCCAGTCCTAGATGGTTGAATCCCTGAAAAGAGTAGGGCTTGTCCCTGAAGTCTGTAGCACAGCAGTGGCAGAATGGAGAGTGAGGTCCATTGCATCATTTCCTCACTTCCTTCTTTTCCCCTTGCAGCAGTCCCAGGACCCTCCTGCTCAGAAGGGCCCCACCATCACCACCAAGGTCCGGCGCACTATGAGCAGCCGTGTGCATGAGGCTGTGAAGGCCATCGCGCTCTGCCACAACGTCACCCCTGTTTATGAGTCTAATGGCGTCACCGACCAGGCCGAGGCTGAAAAGCAGTATGAAGACTCGTGCCGCGTGTACCAGGCATCCAGCCCCGATGAGGTGAGGCCAGCCTATGGGGCAGTGCAGCACACAGATAGATGGGCACCTCTCACATGCATGCATGGATATACAGGCATGTAGTCATGTATACAAACATGTGCACAGAGACATAGGCACACAATCAGGCATGTGCTCAGGTAGGCACATTGTGCACAAGATACCCACAAATGTATGCATGCATATATATAGGTAAGAATGCATACCAGGCACATATACACATAGGCATGTATGTACATAAGGCACAAACATGTGCACAAAGCTACACAATGCAGGTATGTACAGACATGGACATAGACGCACACACATGGCACAAATGCACACACACTGAGCACAGGTATGTGCACATGGCATGTACACAGATGTATACACAAGGCAATGCAGGTACATATGTGAACACACAACAGGCACACATGTACACACAGGCATGCATGCATATACAGATGTGTATGCACATGGACGCCTGTGTGTGAAGATACATACATTCAGGCATGCACACACAGTTATGGGGACACCCAGGCACATAGGCATATAGGTGCATGTGCTTGCTCGTGGGAGGGAGTCTATCGGGAGATGGGGCTGTAGCTGCAGGGAGATGATTTTCCCCTGCAGGTTTGCCCTGTTGAGCCTCGGGAAGAGGCGAGCTCAGCCTTGAGCTAGAACTAGAAAGAGCCACTGTTCGGGACTCACCTGTGATTCCAGCACCTTGGGCAGAGCCTTTCCCATCCTCCCACTCACCTCTGGGGCACCAATCCAGCACCAGGATGATTCTATGCTTTCGCTTGGTAGCTTGGTGCTGCACAGCCAGTGGTGCTCGGGGGTCAGTGGTGTCCATCATGATGGTGCTGGTGGGTCAGGCCTGTGCAGTTTGAGGGACCCAGCTGGCTCCACACAGCTGCCTGGCTTGCATTCCAGCCTTTTATGCGATGGCCTCCATGGCACTCTCTTTTGAGAGCAACAGTTTTGGCCATTCAGATTAGTAAATGTGCGGATTTTGCCACTATTGCTTTCACTGGTCTACAAGGAAAGACTCTATCTCTCTCCCTGGATCCCTTGCCCTGCACTCCTACCTATGCAGACCCTATCAGCTTGTGGGTCTTAGCCTGGCCTGCTCTGGATATTTCCGTAAGGGTGTTGGTGGATATGTAACCCTATTTGCTGCTTCTTGCACTTAGTGGGTGTCTGGCACAGTGTCCTGCCTCCTACATCCTTGTATGTATGTATGTATGTATGTATGTATGTATGTATGTATGTATGTATGTATGGCTTCTAAGCCACACTTGGTAGTCTCAGGGTTTATTCCTGGTTCTGCACTCAGGAATTCTGGCATTGCCTGGGGGACCAGATGGGATGCTGGGGATCAAACCTGTGTCATCTTCATGCAAGGCAAACAACTTATCTGATCCAACCCCCCTTCTGCCTTTCTGATACCAGCCCTACTCCACTTGTGGAGATGTACTGACTGTGTTTTGCTTTTCTTTTTTTGTTTTGTTTTGTTTCGTTTTTGGGTCACATCTGGTGGCACTCGGGTTACTCCTGGCTCTGTGCTCAGAAATTGCTTCTGGCGGGTACAGGGGACCATATGGAATGCTGGGATTCGAACCACTGTCTGTCCTGGATCGACTGCATAAAAGGCAAATGCACTACCACTGTGATATTGCTCTGCCTCCCTGCCTTTTTTTTTTTATTTAATTTTTGTTTTTGGGTCACACCAGTGATGTGCAGGGCCTGCTGCTGGCTCTGCCCTCAGGGATCACTAATAGTAGCATGGGCTCAGAGGACCACAGGCGGTTCCAAGGATTGAGACTGAGTCAGCGAGTGTGAGGCAAGCTCCCTGCTGTCCTATTGCTACAACTTGCTTCGTTTTCTGTTTTGGGTTTTTTTTTTTGTTTTTTGTTTTTTTTGTAATTGTGGACATGCTGCTAGGTGCATTTGAGTTCTGGGCCCTGAATTGACCTGACCAATTCTCTGGGTGCACAGGAATGGGGTGGTGGGTCCCATTGGACCTTGGGATGACCATCTAAGCTCACCTACCGGATGTTTCCCTCCAGGCCTCTGACTCTGCTCTCTTCCCCACATTGCCCATTGCTGGAAGGCTCTTGTTCCCTCTCTGTGAACAGGCCAGACATTCCTGGGGCCTATGGCTGAGGTCCCAGGAGGCGGCAGCACTTTCATGCACCTGTTCTCCACCTTCCCTGGAGAAAGCCCTTTCTCCAGCATGGCCCATTCTGACCTGTGCTCCATGCTTGGCTTTTCCTCAGTTCCCAGCTCAGATTCATGCAGTCCCTTGCTTTTCCCCTTGCATGACTGAGAACCTCACATTCTATAGCCATATGTATGAGGTCATATGACATACTTGCCTCTTTCCTGATAGTCTGTGACAGTTTCTATGGGCTCTCTCTGTTAGGACCAGCTCCTTTTTCTGCCCAGGTGCAGGTGAGAATTTGCCCAGATGGAACTGGTACCCCACCCTTGATCCCTATGGGGCCTCCCTTCTTGCCATTTTCCTGTGAAGCCCTTTGTGCTGCCTGCCCTCATCTACATCTGAGCACCATGACCCAGAGAATGCTTCAGAGACAGGGACAATTTCTGGCTCTGTGCTCAGGGCCCATATGTGGGACTAGGATTTGCATAAGAGGCTTGGCAGAGGGAGCTGCTGTATCCCCAATGCTCGCCCTCCTGGACTCCCTCTCTGGCTCTATGCCTTCATTCCTGGCTCATTAAAAATAGTATGAGCCCTGCTGGGTGTCACCCTGGCCATGTCCTTGGCATCAGACTCAGGGCTCAGTAGATGCCCTACCACAGAGCCACAGCCTGGGGATCCCCAACAATGAAATCCTGAGGTGGAGTTTGGCTGCTCAGAGGAGCATGGGAGGCATGCTCAGACTCTCTAGTAGAGAGTCTGAAGGTGGCTGCTGGGATCCAGCATGAGCCCCTGCTGGAAGAGCTTGTTGGGGAACTGTGGGTTCCAGTGTTCTTACCCCTGGGATGTTCATTGCCCAGGAGGGGCTGAGTGGTCATTTCTTCCCACACAAGGTCTTGTCTTTGCCCATCTTTCTTCCCTTCAACCTGATCCGAGCCAAGTGGTGGCAGACAGAATTTCAACCTAGGGACATGGGAAGCGGCTTCAGCCAGCGCCTTCATGGTCTCACCTTGCCCCCTTGCTCAGAAGCCAAATGACCTGTTTTGCTGGTTCCATCCTGGGTTTCAAAAGAAAAAATCTGGCAGCAATATTTAAAAATCACTTTATGGGGCCAGAGAGAATTTACTGGGGTTAATACTAGATAATAACATGTAGCTGACCTGGATTCAGTCCCCAGCATCCATATGATCCCTGAGTCCTACCAGGAGTAAATCCTGGACATCATGGGATTTACCCCCATTGCCCCCCCCCCCCATCACTCCATTTAATATGAATTCTTCTTCTTTTTTTTTTTTTTTTTTTTGGTTTTTGGGCCACACCGGTGGTGCTCAGGGGTGACTCCTGGCTGTCTGCTCAGAAATAGCTCCTGGCAGGCACGGGGGACCATATGGGACTCCGGGATTCGAACCAACCACCTTAGGTCCTGGATCGGCTGCTTGCAATTTGTTTGTTTGTTTATTTATTTATTTTGGTTTTTGGGTCACACCCAGCAGTGCTCAGAGGTTACTCCTGGCTCTATGCTCAGAAATTGCTCCTAGCAGGCACGGGGGACCATATGGGACACCAGGATTCGAACCGATGACCTTCTGCAAGAAAGGCAAACGCCTTACCTCCATGCTATCTCTCTGGCCCCTCAGTTTATTTTTGATCTTTCCTTGACTGGTCCTGTCCACTCACCTGAAGTCCCATGAGTCCCATGACCTGAAGCAACAGCCCTGTGTGGATCTGCCTGTGATTCAGCCAAGAATACAGTGCTGTGGGGTGCTTCAGGATGGGAGGGAGACCCTGAAATCTAAGGATATTCCAGAGTGTGGGGAGCACATCCTTCTTCAGGGAGGCTCTTTTGAGGAGGGGCCAGAGCTCTTTTTCTAGTCAAACCTTGAAGGGATGCTTGGCCTTTAGGTCCATTCTAGAGGGGCCTTGGAGGATGGGGAGTGGGAACTTGATCTGTTTCCTGACTCAGCTGGACCTGCTCCTCCCTATTTCCTCCAGTCCTCTTCCTTCCCCTCTGTCTCCCTTTCCTCTTTCCATCCTCCTTCCTTCTTTACCCTTCTTTTCCTTCACCCTTCTCCTCTTCCTGACCTCCTCCCTTCCTCCTTCCCCTCTCCCCATCTGGGTACCAGCACTGGATCATTGGAACTAATGTATTTATTCGCTCATTAATCTTGACAATATTTGTTTAACTTGGTACAGTTTCGTTTGGTTTCTTTGCCCAGGAGCAGGGAGATAACAGGTCTGCTCTCAGTGATATTACATCAGCCCAAGTGGGTGGTTTGTACTGAGGCCGGGCCAGACCATACATGAGGCCCTTGGAGCTATCTCCTGACCCCAGTGGCGTGGGTTCTTCCAGGACGCACTGTGCTCTTGTCACAGCTCTGGCATTGAGGCTTGAACCTTATTGGGCCTGGAGAACTAACTGGGCACATCCCTGGGCTTGCCACCTTGCCCAGGGACATGGTGACATTTGCTGCCCTGACGCCTATCTGTCCCCTCCATGTTTGCATGACTGGACTGGCTTGCTGTAGCTGAGCCCACCCTGCACTCCTGTAGGTGGCCCTGGTGCAGTGGACTGAGAGCGTGGGCCTGACCCTGGTGGGCAGGGACCAGTCATCTGTGCAGCTGAGGACCCCTGGCGACCAGATCTTGAACTTCACCATCCTGCAGATCTTCCCATTCACCTATGAGAGCAAACGGATGGGCATTATTGTGCGGGTGAGTGCTGATCTTCTGGGGAAAGGAACCTCTCTTACCTGTCCCATCCCGTCCCGTCCCCCCCATGTCACTGTCCCTGGCCACACAGTCCATCTTCCCTATTTTATGATGCCTGGAACAGAGGAATGTTACCCTTGGGTAGAGAGGTGACCAGACCTTTTTCCATTTACCCTGATCTAGAGCGAAGTCAAGGAACGAGACTGTGGGATTCTATTAGTTACCCAGCCCTACAGCAGGGCTCTTAAGTAATGCCTTAGTGATTTTTGGGAGGTGGGAGAGTTTGGATACTCTTGGCTTTGTGCTCAGGGAACATTCCTAGTGGTGCTTGGGGGGACCATGTGGGATGCTGGAGATTGAGTGTGGTTCAGTTTTCTGTGCTGTCCTATCACTCTGGCTTGGGGGACCATGTGGGATGTCAGTATTCAAATTACCCTCCATCCTGGGTTGGCTGGGTCTCTCTGGCCCCCTAGAACCCCTATCTTAAATGGTTCTTCATAAGATTTGCTTTGGTTGAAGAAAATTCAGTCTCAGATCATTAAAAGTTTTGGTTAAGATTTATTTTTCTTGGGAGCAGAGTGATAGTACAGCAGGTAAGATGCTTGCCTTAAGACGAAACCGCAGGGCCTGAGAGATGATAGCACAGTGGTAGGGCATTTGCTGTGCATGTGGCTGACCTGGGAAAGACTCAGGTTGGATTCCTGACATCCAGTATGGTTCCCTGAGCCTGACAGGAGCAATTTATGAGCACAGAGCCAGGAGTAACCCTGAGTGCTACTAGGTGTGGCCCCCAAACAAAAACAAAACAAACAGAAAAAAGATGAAACTGCTTGTCCTTTGTGGTAAGATACAAACCAGCTTGACCTGGTTTGGTATCCAGCATCACAGCATATGCCACCCTTCGCACTGCGAGTAGTGATTCCTGAGTGCAGAGCCAGGAGTAAGCTTTAAACATCACCAGCATGACTCTTTTTTTGGGAGGGAGAGGTAAACAAATGGTCATCTCAGCCCCCTTTACTCTCCGTGTGCTCTGTGCCATGGGAACTCTGTGCCCTGGTTCTCTGTGGTGAGCAGTGACAGTGGTGGTGATGGTTGACAGTCCAGGATGATTGACTTGATAGAGAAAAACACTGAGGTGACCATGGCTACAGAGATGGCACAGGGGTTACAGCCTACATGTAGCCAACTCTGGTTTGATCCCTAACACCACAGAGCTTAAAACCAGGAGTGATCCCTGAGCACTGACTGGATGGTATGCCCTGCCTCCTTCACCAAAAAAAAAAAAAAAAAAAAGGAATAGAAAATTGAGGTGGTGAAGGCCTCTCTCTAAAATTGCCCAGCTGAAAAGTGGGAGTGCTGGAATTCTACCCCAGGCTAACTGATTCTCAGTCCATGCTTTCATGCACCAGGTCATAGGAAGTGGGGTGAATGTCAATGGGAGGTATATAGGGGCACAAGCTGAGCCCTCAACTACAGGGTATTCTGGATGTATCACCATGCAGCCCCAATTCCCCCCATGTTAGGGACATTATAGAGGTTAAATTCAGAACCATCTCTCAGGCTCAGGAAGTCTGGATGGAGCCCCTGGGCACCGCTGATTGGGGATCCCAGGGTCAGTGGGGAGGGGCCGCTTGCAGGCAGCTGCATTGTGCTTGGTGGTAACCAGACTGAAGGCCACTGATTGCAGGCTTGAGATTTCCCTGCTTACTAATGCCTGGTCATTGCTTCCGGAGTCATTTGCCAAGTCCAGGGTGGTTCTGGGAGAGCGAACCCAAGAGATGGAGCCAGAGCAAGTGCAGGCGGGCTGGGCCTTGTCCTTTCTTTGGCAACAGGTGCTGGAGAAGTAAGCCAGGCAGGATGTGATGCTCAGGATGGGGAGACTGCAGAGCATTTTTGTTTTATTTTGTGTTTGGGTCACACCCAGCAGTGCTCAGGGATGATTCCTGGTTCTGCACTTAGGTATCTTTCCTGGCTGTGCTTGGAGGACCACATGAAATACTAGGGAATAAACTTGGTTTGCACATGCAAGGCTGTGCCTTACCCACTTGTACTATCTGGCCACCTTGGGAACATTTTAAAGAGCATAGCAGCTCCATGAGCCTCTGCTACACAGGTCCAGGCTAGGACAGTGCCAGTGGGACTTTCAGAGTCACCCGGACACAGAGCTTGGGGATAGGACATGGGGTCAAGGGCACTCACAGCCCTATTTGGGGCCCACACCTGCAGCTCTGCCTGAGCACCAGTCTGGGGTCTTTCCTGTTGCCCACGGGGGCTCTGCTGGCTGCTTCCAGCCTTTGTTGCCATCTACAGTATTAGATGTGGCTTCTGCAGGGGACAGATAAGCTTTGGGTGGCCCAGGCAGAACTGGGTTCCCAACTCTCATTCCCAGACATGCTATGGTCTGCGAGTCTCAGACATGGTCTGAACTGTAGCTGTGAGGGCATATGGAATTGCAGGGGATCCTGGGATCTTTTGGGTTTCTGTAGTGTGTCCCCTTTCCAGGCTGTACAAGAGCTTAGGCCATTAGAAAAGAATAGACAGCTGGAACAGAGAAGCCCCTGCTTCCTGCTGCTTCCCACTACGCCCTCTTCCCCAGGAGGAGGAGGTGATGAGGTGACGGTGATGAATTGTCTCATTCCCTTTCCTTTTTGGGCCACAACCAGTAGTGCTCAGGGGTTACTCTGGCTCTGTACTCAGGGGTCACTCTAGTGGGCTTGGGATAATATCTGGTACCAGGGATCAAACCCAGGTTGGTACTGTTTCTCCAGCCCTCATGTCTTCTATTCTAGAGGGCAGTGTGGGTGGAGGGGTACCTTTCTCAGAGGCCATGTGCCCATCTGTGCACAGGAAAGAAAGACCCCAGGCCTTTTGCTATCCTTGCCCTCTGCATCCCACCCTCGGGTGGAGCTCACGGGCCTTTGAACAGGGGCCAGATCCCATCCCAGTGGGAAGAGACAAGGCCCGAACAATGCCAGGCCTCGGTCAGGCCCCGCGTCAACACAGCGGCTGTGGGAACGGAGTGGCCCAGGGATGAACCGGGAGGAAATGACTCACGGGTGGGGATGGTGATGGGTGTTTGTACTGGACAGAGTGCTGGCCTCCCTGGAGCCCCTTCTGCAGAGGAAGCTGGGAGGGGACGTTATGGCTGACTCTGGAGTCCTGCTGGAGCATTACAGGAGGGTGATGAAGACCCTTCAGTGCTCCCCAGGTGCAGGTCTCTGAGGGGGGGATGATGGGCACAGTTTGGCTGCCCTAGGACAGGTGTCTTCCCCCAACCCTCACCCCCATCCCCATACTCAGAGCTGGGCCATGTGAGTCAGCCTTTGCCCCGTGTCCACACACAAGATCTGTACATGACCTGGGGCTATGCTGTAGGGGGTGGAACAGGCCAACAAAACAGTTTCCCTTGCGTCACTTAAGGAGAGATTTGGGGGTTGGAGTATTAGCACTGCTCATATCTGGCAGTTCTCAGGGCTACTCCAGGCTCTGTGCTCAGGAGTGATCCTGGCAGGGCTTCTGGAACCATCCGTCATGTGAACCAAGGCTAGAGCCTTACTCTCCGTACTCTCTTTGGCCCCGTACATTCATTTTATTTTATTTTATTTTATTTTATTTTATTTTATTTTATTTTATTTTATTTTATTTTTATTTTGGTTTTTGGGCCACACCCAGTGACGCTCAGGGGTTACTCCTGGCTATGTGCTCAGAAATCGCTCTTGGCTTGGGGGACCCTATGGGATGACAGGGATCAAACTGAGGTCCATCCTGGGCAGCTGTGTGCAAGGCCAATGCTCTACTGCTGTGCTGTCATTCTGGCCCCTTATTTTAAAACAAGATTTTATTGTTTCATTTTTTGTTGGGTCATGCCTGGCAATGCTCAGGGGTTATTCCTGGCTCTGTACTCAGGGATAACTCCTGGTAGTGCTGGGGAGACCATATGAACACTGGGGATCGAGTATGGGTTGGTCATGTGCAAGGCAAGTACCCTGTCCTCTGTATTATCACTCTGGTACCTAAAACAAGATATCTACAACCTTCCTTCATAGCAGGTTGTGACCAGGTTTAAGAAACTTGTATTTGTTGTTGTTGTTTTTTTGGGCCACACCCAGTGATGCTCAGGGGTTACTCCTGGCCATGCGCTCAAAAATCACTCCTGGCTTGGAGGACCATATGGGAACTGCAGTTCGTCCTAGGCTAGCACGGGCAAGGCAGATAAATGCCTTACCGCTTGTACCACTGCTCCGGCCCCAGGTTTAAGAAACTTTTGAGAGTGTTTCTCAGTTGAACAGTGGCCCCCCCCCCCCCCCAGGATACAGTTTTGTTTTGTTTTTTTGAGATGTTTGGGCTGTCATTGTAGGGAGCTTCTGTCATTTCCTTCTTCACCAGTGGAGGCCAGAGACACTGCCAGAGACTTAGAAACTCTCAGATGAGTGCAGTGGTTCCTGGTCAAGAATTTATCCCCTTCAGGGGCCGGGCGGTGGCGCTGGAGGTAAGGTGCCTGCCTTGCCTGCGCTAGCCTAGGACGGACCGCGGTTCGATCCCCCGGCGTCCCATATGGTCCCCCAAGAAGCCAGGAGCGACTTCTGAGCGCATAGCCAGGAGTAACCCCTGAGCGTCACAGGGTGTGGCCCAAAAATCAAAAAAAAAAAAAAAAAAAAAGAATTTATCCCCTTCCCCCCAACTCCTCGCATAAGCTCCAATGGAGGGTTGGGTATGCCCCATTCCCATGGGTGCTCAGGGAGGCCCAGTACCATGCCAATCTCTGGCGTGTGCTCACTGGCCTGATTCCAGAATGGAGCTGTCATCCTGTGGCCAGGTGTCTTATGGCTGCTGATACTTTCCTAAATGCCTGTTTTCTGTGGCCTAAACCTAAGTTAGACCTCACCCCCGGCCCAATGCTCTTTTCTATCTTGTATCCCTGGAATGGGCTGTCACAACCCACATCCTGCTCAATCATTGATGTCTCTCTCCTGCCCACAGGACGAAAGCACGGGTGAGATCACCTTCTACATGAAGGGTGCAGACGTGGTCATGGCTGGCATCGTACAGTACAATGACTGGCTGGAGGAGGAGGTAAGCAGCATGTTCTAGAATGCTTGAGTCTAGAATGTTCTAGAATCTGGTGCAGTAGGGTGTAGCAGTGACTGTCTGTATGCATGCATGACCTGTGTCCCCCACACCTTAGTGGAGCTCTGAGTTGCCCATACTTAAGTTTTAGCCTTTAGCTCAGGAACTCTTTTTTTTTTTGGTTTTTGGATCACACCTAGCAGCGCTCAGGGGTTACTCCTGGCTCTACTCTCAGAAATCGCCCCTGGCAGGCTCAGGGGACAATATGGGATGCCGAGATTTGAACCACCATCCTTCTGCATGAAAGGCAAACGCCCTACCTCCATGCCATCTCTCCGGCCCCAGCTCAGGAACTCTTATGCCCCTGTTCAGATTTTTTTTGGTGTGTGTGTGTGGCCTCTCAGCAGACTCAGTGGGAACAAGCTCCACATCCTCACTCACCCTGGGATGCGCTCAGTCTTCTCCTATTTCTCACACCTGGCATTTGCCTCAGGCAGGTCCTGGCTAACCCCATTCTGGGCATGGGGCAGGGAGGGATGCATTTGCCATCTGCCCTGGGAAGGTCCTTTGCCCCAGGTCACTATCTGCCTGGGGCAGATCATGAGAGTCCCATGATTACTGGGGTAAGGCCCTGAGGGGTGGCTTTATGAAGAATGCCCAAAGGCCCTTGTTGCCTGTGCCACAGGAGGGATGAACAAGCAGGTGTCCCAGAACTTTACTCATTGATGTAATTTGTTTTGCTTTGCCATATGTGGCTGTGCTCAGGGATTTTTTTCCTGGCTCTGCCCAGAGATCTCCCTTGGCATTGCTCAGAGAACCTTACTTATGGGGTGCTTGGGATTGAACTCTTTTATCTCATTTGTCTGGTTTGATTTTTGATTTGGAGGGATATTTATTTTTTATATTTTGTTTTGTATTATACCCAGCGATACTTAAAGATTACTCCTGGCTCTGCACTCAGGTGTCATCTGAGCTCAGGGGTCAGGAAGTTCTCGGAGGATCATTTGGGTGCTGGATTGGCCGCATACAAAGCAAACACTCTATCTGCTATCTGTTCTTTTTATTTTTTTTTTTTTTTTTTTTTTTTTTTGTGGTTTTTGGGTCACACCCAGCAGTGCTCAGGGGTTATTCCTGGCTCCCAGGCTCAGAAATTGCTCCTGGCAGGCACGGGGGACCATATGGGACACTGGGATTCGAACCGATGACCTCCTGCATGAAAGGCAAACACCTTACCTCCATGCTATCTCTCCGGCCCCTTCTTTTTTTTTTTTTTTTTTTTTTTTTTTTTTTTTTTTGTGGTTTGTTCTTTTTATTTTTAAATGAACACCCCTCCCCCCCAGTGTTGAGGGATCTGGAGCCCGTCCTGGTCATTCTTGGCCACCTGGGTAGAGTTAAGTGCTTGGACCTGGCCATGGTAGACAGAACTACTGGGCTCTGTGGTGATGGGAAGTGGGGTGTCTGTCTGTAATACTAGGGGTCAGACTAATACCTTGTGCTCATACTGGTGCTCTGCTACACCCTCTCATCACCCTTTTCAGCTGGGCTCAGTCATGTGGAGCCCTTTCTGTTCAATCGGGGGCTTGTATCTCTGCAAGACCCTCAGTTGGCTGCCTTGTTCTGGGTGGGTGTGGGTGCAGCACACCCCCACTGCACTGACCGCACCTTACTCTGCCCTGCAGTGTGGGAACATGGCCCGAGAGGGACTGAGGGTGCTTGTGGTGGCCAAGAAGTCACTGGCTGAGGAGCAGTATCAGGACTTTGAAGTAAGTGTTTCTGCTGCCCCACTTCCTTCCTCTCCTGTCTCTCTATTCCCCCCAAGCTCCTCTACGGCAACACAGTAACCGTCCCACAGTCCCAGGCCTTGTCTTTATTTACTAGAGGTCTCAGCTCTATTTCTTCAGGTGTCAGATTTCCGGGAAATCTTCCTGGACTCTGGTATCTCAGGCAGTCCCATCTTATCTGCCACCCTCCACCCATCACCCCTTTGCACGTTCATCATGTCTCACCTGCAAGACCTTTGTTTTCATTTGTGTCTTGACATTGGCAACGTGTTTAGTGTAATCAATAAGTGGGAATCAGGGGCTGGTGAGGTGGCGCTAAAGGTAAGGTGTCTGCCTTGCAAGTGCTAGTCAAGGAAAGACGAGGTTCGTTCTCCCGGAGTCCCATATGGTCCCCCCAAGCCAGGGGCAGTTTCTGGCGCTTAGCCAGGAGTAACCCCTGAGCATCAAACGGGTGTGGCCCCCTAAAAAAAGTTGGAATCAATACATAACCCAAGGCCATCATAGCACCTCCTTTCTTGACCAGAAAACTCCTGAGGACAGCACTATGAGTATACTTTGCCCTGTGACCCAGTAGTAGTCACTGGCATATGATTTGCCTTCTGGAGAGTTTAGCATGAGCCCCCTGCAGCCTGCGTCTTTGCAGGGGTGAGGAGTCTTGGAATTCACATGGGACTCAGATCATTGTGCTACAGACATGGATTTGCACCTTCCTTGTCCCTTGTCCGTGTGTTCTAGTGTGTGGTGGGCAGGGGTGAGGTGGGCCCAACTGCCTCTTGCATTTTGGGGTTTTTTGTGGCTTAAATGAGACTTCCAGCCCTGCCGCAACTACTCAGTACTTTCATTTCTATTTTGGTCACTGATTATGGGGATCATTCCTGGAGGTTATCTAAGACCACCCCACATTGATGCTGGGGTTCGGACTCAGGACCTCATATATTCTAGGCATGTGCTGAACCCCTTGGGTCTCACGTCTGGCCCAGCTTCTCTCAGTTTTTTTTTTGCCATGCCTGGCAGTGCTCAGGGGTTACTCCTGGCTCTGTTCTCATCAGTTCTGGTGAGACTGAAGATCGAACCTAGGTTCGTCATGTGCAAAGAAAATGCCCTTCCCGCTGTACTATTAGTCCAGCCTCACTTTGCACCACATTTTTATTTTAGACTTAATGAAGTTTAATTTTTTCCAAAATGTATAAATCGGACCTGTTCAAGCATCTTCCCCACAGCTGGGGCATCCCCTCCCTTAGCATTTCTGGTGTAAATTTACTTGAGCTCTGTGCATTGACAACAGCTTAATAAATCTTTTTCTAAAGAGCTCTTGAAGGGCTGCTATGGCCAGGGATCCCCAAATTGTCAGCCTTTCGGACACAACAGCAGGGGTTATGAGTTTATAGCTGGGATTTCCTTGCAGTGCTTGTCACAAGTGGCTTTGTCAGATAAGACTAGGTTATTAAACTTGTCCTGAATTTGCTTTTGGACCACTTTTTTTGGCTGGGGGTTAGATTTTTTGGGTCACGCCCAGACACTCCTTGGTTACTCCTGGCTATGCACACAGAAATTGCTCCTGGCTTCCTGGCTTGTTGGGGGGCCATATGGGATGCCAGAGGATCAAACTGTGGTCTAATGGCTTACAGCTTGTGTCACCACTCCATTGGACCACTTTTTTTTCACCATGACTTGTTTATTGGGTCTTTGTCTTTCTTTTATATTTCTTTTTTGTTTGTTTGTTTGTTTTTGTTTTTGGGCCACACCCGGCGTTGCTCAGGGGTTACTCCTGGCTGTCTGCTCAGAAATAACTCCTGGCAGGCACGGGGGACCATATGGGACACCGGGATTCGAACCAACCACCTTTGGTCCTGGATCGGCTGCTTGCAAGGCAGACACCGCTGTGCTATTTCTCCAGCCCGGGTCTTTGTCTTTCTTGGTTGACTTTTCAGTATCTTTCTTTTCCTTGCTCCTGGGAGGCATTGCAAAACTCCTGCTTCTCTCACCTTTAAAGGCATGTGCTGTGCTGGGACTTGGACTTTCCTAGGTGTGTGCTGGTCCTTCACAGTGAAGACCGAAGGGTCAGCCCAAGTAGCGTGGAAAGTGGGACTTGGTTGAGGTCCTGGTGACTGGCTTTTCTGGTAGCAGAGGTGATGCTGGGTTACATGGGGGAACCCACAATGCTTGGGGATCTTTGCCTAGTGTGGAAAACACTCAAGGCTTACAGAGGCCAGAATCATACAATAGGAGGGTGGACAAGGCAGGACTTGGGGATTTGGCTGGCTCCGTCCAATTCCAGAAGCAGGAAGCAGTCCAGAAGTTTCGTTTGTTTGTTTGTTTTTGTTTTTGGGTCACATCCGGTGGCGCTCAGGGGTTACATGTGACTATGCACTTAGAAATCGTTCCTGGCAAGCATGGGGCACCATATGGGCTGCCAGGATTTGAACTACCATCCGTCCTGGTTCATCTGCGTGCAAGGCAAATGCCCTACCGCTGTGTTATCTCTCTGGCCCCAAGCTCAGAAGTCTTAATTTCACCCCCTTGAGGTCCAGCCACTGTGCTGGGGTGCCCTGCCCTGGGGGCAAGGCTTCTATACTGGACACAGATGGTGGCCCGGTGGCCCTTTCCATCAGCAATGACCATGTCGCCATGTGTTCAGGCTCGCTATGTCCAGGCCAAGCTGAGCGTGCATGACCGCTCCCTCAAAGTGGCCACGGTCATTGAGAGTCTAGAGATGGAGATGGAGCTGCTGTGCCTGACCGGGGTGGAGGATCAGCTACAGGCAGACGTGCGGCCTACGCTGGAGACCCTGAGGAATGCCGGCATCAAGGTAGGCGCCCAGAAATGTTTGTCGATATGCCTCGGTGTGGAGCCCTGCATTTCTTCATTAGCAACATGGACATGCCAGAGAACAAGAACAATATGAACTAGGGCCAGGAATGCATGGTGGCTAATAATTGCAATTCACGGCCCACTGCCCCCACCTCCCACCACATAGTCCTGGGCTGTCCAGGTCATCCTGGTCCACCATCCAGGCTGTGGAAAGCAGGATTCCAGGTCTCTGTGCCTGTGCCCTGTCCAGCTTTTGTGTTTTCCGCTTGCTGTCTTGTGTCTGGGTTGATTGAGTGACAGTCCAATGGATTGACTGGGCAGTCAAGAGTGGTAGATGATGGATGATAGATAAGATTCCTGAGGAGGACTGTAGAGGGCGACAGAGGACAGCCTTCGAAACTCACTGGTGGAACTGTGTGTGTCTCTCTCTGTCTTCCTGCCTCTTTGTCTCTCTGTTTCTCTGTCTTTCTACCTTGAGGCTGTTATTTGGCAAAGGGACCAAATGAGCAGGATAGATCAAATGGGAAATAAAGAAGCTTCTGCCGCTTCTAAACTGTGGAGCATAGAAATGTGTATCTGTGTGTCTGCTCTCCTTGTATGTGCATATATAAGTAGTCTCTGCATCTGTGTATTCTCTCCATGTATTTATGTGTGCCCCATGTGTGTGCATGTACACATACACAGGTTCTGTGTGCATCTGTGCCCTCTAGCACATGTTCGCATGTGCTCTCCATACATGCACGTGTGTTCTGTGTGTTCTCCATGTGTGCATATGTATATGTACCCTATGTGTATGCATGTATGTATGCACATGTCTAGAGGGCCCCATGACACTCACCGTCTTTGCTGAGAACCCTATGTCTTTTGATTCTTGCTTTGTCCTGAATTTTTGCTCCTTCTCAAGATACTTTCTAGGTGGATCCCTTCTTTGGGTCCCATCAGATTCAGGGAGTAGGGTAGCACTGGGGTGGCGGCATAAGGGTGCAGTGGGCAGGGCAGGGGCTTCTTTAGGTTTTTTGTTTGTTTGTTTGTTTGTTTGTTTTTTGGTTTTTGGTTTTTGGGTCATACCCGGCAGTGCTCAGGGGTTACTCCTGGCTCTATGCTCAGAAATTGCCCCTGGCAGGCACAGGGGACCATATGGGATGCCGGGATTTGAACCCGTTCTTCTGCATGAAAGGCAAACACCTTACTTCCATGTTATCTCTCCGGCCCACTTTTTTAGGTTTGGGTGCTGGGGTGAAGCTCAACCCTGATGTGTCCCTGCAGTGACCCCTCCACCCAATGGAGCCAGGGTCGTATGTCAGGATTTTCTGGTGCTCTCAGCTCCTTGTTCAGTTTTCAGGATTTGCTAACAGTGAACCTGGGCCAAACTGCCAAACCAGGATTGCTCAAAAGCATATTGTTGTAGGGACCAGAAGGGATGTTGGGCTGGAGGTGAAGGATTGGTTGATTGGTTGATGCCAGGCCTGGTGCCTCGATCCTGCCTCAACTGCTTGTATTGGGCTAGCTTTAGAAGTGCTTTCGAAGGGGAAGTGCAGACGGTGTAGTTGGACTCGCAATTCTGCAGCATTAGGTGGCTGGTGAACCCTAGAGGGCCTGCCAGAGTGGGCTTCCTCCTGCAGGAAGGGAAGATAACTCATGGCACTGTAGCCTGGCCCTGCTTTGGGACTATTTGCAGCTTCAGCAAGTCCCCAGAGGCTGGCTATAATGTCTGAGGTCCCACCAGGAGTTGTGTCCACTGACACGAGGTTGGGGTGGGCAGAGTCCAGGGCTTCTGCCTCCAGCAATGACTCAGGTTCTAATGCACTGGTGAGGCATTTCCTGTGAGGATGTACATGTCCCTATGTACATTGAGGTCAGTGGGACACACCAAATTCAGCTCAATCCTCCTGAAGGCTTGACAGACACATGCCGGTGCCAGGCAGCTTCCAGTGCTAGCAGGGCCTCTCCCCATGACCTGGTGCAGGTTTGGATGCTAACAGGAGACAAGCTGGAGACAGCGACCTGCACAGCCAAGAACGCACACCTGGTGACCAGGAGCCAGGACATCCACATCTTCCGGCTGGTAAGGCTCTGCTACCCCATCCAGGGGCAGCGCTGGCCCCCTTTTGGGTCTGGATGAATATGGGGCTTGTTGAACTGCTGACTGAGTCAATGAGGTATCCCTTGGGGTTGGGGTGAGGCTCCTTGTGACCTCCCCTGGTCCTTTTTTTTGGGGGGGTTCACACCTGGCTGCACTCAGGGCTTATCCTGGCTCTACTCTCAGAAATCACTCCTGGCAGGCTTGGGGGATCATATGGGATGCCGGGATTTGAACCACTGCAAGAAAAATGCCCTACCTCTATGCTATCTCTCCAGCCCCTCCCCCAGTCCTTTGATGGGATGGAGAGATCTCTGGGCCCAGACAAGCCTCTATGGGTCAGTTGTTTGTCTGAGCCCCAAATGTAGGAGGAGTTCTGGGAGGAACCACTAGGTCACAGAACTCAGACTCCCTTATTCCTCCCCTCTCTTCCTTCCTTCCTTCCTCTCTCCCATTCTCTTTCCCTCTCTCTCTTTTTTTCTCTTCTCCCTCTCTCTCCATCTCTTCTCTCTCTCTCTCCCCTCTTGTCTTCTAAAAGTTTTATTTTGTGGGGGCCATGCCCAGTGCTTAGAACTTATTCCTGGCTCTGTGCTCAGGGACACTCCTGTTTGGGGAACCTAATGCATTGCTAGAGTTGAGCCAGGGTCAGCCACATGGAAAGCAAGTGCCTTAATCCCTGTATTATCTCTCTGACTCCTTTCCAGTGAGTGTTTCCCACCCCACCTCCCTTTGAGATCATACCTAATAGTGCTCAGGGCTCATTCCTGGCATGCTCAGGGAACTATGTGGGGTGCGGTGATCAAACTCAAGTTGGCCACATATACAGAACAGCCCTCCCTGCTGTACTATTGCCTTTCTTTTTTGGTCATACGTGGCAGTGCTCAGGGGTTTCTCCTGGCTCTGCACTCAGGAATCATTCCTTGCAGTGCTTGTAACTATAGGGGATGCCAGGGATCAATCCCAGGTCAACCGTGTGAAAGGCAAGTGGCCTCCTCACTGTGCTGTCACTCTAGTCCCTCTATCATTGGTTTTGAAAAAGGTGTTGGAGGGGGCAATCAGTTGGAGCAGCTCAGATGCTGGGGGCTGGAGACTGAGGGCATTCTACTGGAAGGACTCCTCTATTGGAAGACACTATGATAGACAGCTGGCAGTTCTGGAGGGTCTGGTGGTATCTCCTATCTGGACCTGCCTGGGATCTAGAACATAGATCTGAAAAGCATTTTAGGGACTTGCCCAAGAAGCATCTTGTGGAGATCATACAGATACTTCCTTGTCTATCAATCATGGATTCTGCATCTTTACACTTGTCCCTGCAGAGGGTCAATTGTGTGGCTTTCCAGAGAGCTGGTCCAAAGTAGTGGGGTCCTGCTGGGCATGGATTCTGGAACTATTGGTACTTGGGAATCACTCTGGGGTTTTTCAGCTGGTCCCAGCAATTAACTTCGGGTGCAGGAAAACTGCACCCTTTCCTGAGATTAGCATCACTGTTTGAGTACTGTCTTCTTTCACAAAGGGAGAGAGTGGGGTTCCGTACTAATGTGTAAACAGAGAAGATGTGGTCAGACAGAAGACTCCGCCTTCTTTCCCCAGGGGTTAACGGTCACCAATGCTTTGCCAACCTGGATTCAGTATTCAGCACCCCATATGGGAAGCACCCCTGAGCACTGCCAGAATGGTCCCTGAGCACCTGAGTATAGCTATCCCCCAGGAAATAAGCCCCCCCTCCAACAAGTTATTGTCAGAGATCTAAAGGATTGAGTATATTTGGTAGAATTTGCCCTTGCATTTGTGTGTAAAGTCAAGTTGTATCTGAGGGTTCAGGGTGATGGCTCAGAGGACTGGAGTGCATGCTACACTTTCGACACCTGGGTTCAGTCCTGGCAGGCACTGCATAGGGATACCCAGGCACTGAGCTGGGAGCAGCCCCTGTGACACTGTGAGTATGGCCTCCAGGCCCAAACAAAGAAGTCTTTGAGTCCTGCAACACTGTTGGTGGGTACATCTGGGCATAGTGGAGGTAGGTGACTAGAGCAGGGATAGAGCCTGTGGGGGTCAGTCCCAGCCTCTGGAGTAGTGGGATGTGCCATAGCCTGGCACAGCATCAAAGTCCTGATAGCAGATATTTTTACCCTGCGGGGCTGAGCAGCAGGAAGTGGAAGGTGGAAGTGGGGCCACCGGCTGGTGCTTGTCACGGCATCCTGACCCATGGGAGCTCTGGACACTGGGCTGGGCAGAGCTGGGGCCCCAACTAGGTGGCCATTGTCTTCCCTGGGCAGGAAGCACCTTTGCTGGCTAAGCAGCAGGTGTCCCTCACCCCTGCAGGTGACTAACCGTGGAGAAGCACACCTGGAGCTGAATGCTTTCCGGCGGAAACATGACTGTGCCCTGGTCATCTCGGGGGACTCCCTAGAGGTAGGTGAAGGGACCCTTGGGGAATATGGTGGCAGTGGAAATAACCTGGGGTGGGGGCAGGGACCCTGGGAGATAGCCAGGCTGACCTCCTGTACCCCCTAGGTCTGCCTCAAGTACTATGAGTATGAGTTCATGGAGCTGGCATGCCAGTGTCCAGCCGTGGTCTGCTGCCGCTGTGCACCCACCCAGAAGGCCCAGATTGTGCGCCTGTTGCAGGAGCGCACTGGCAAGCTCACCTGTGCTGTGGGTAGGTATTGCCAAGCTCTCCTGTGCTGTGGGTAGTACTGCAGGATTAACCTGTGCCATCGTTCCTGCTGGGCTCACCTGTGCTTAGGTCCTGCTAGGTAAGTCCTGGCAGACTGGCTGAGTCCTGTCTTCCTACTCTTTACTAGCTGGGGACCTGTGGAGGCTGGTCCAGCATACCTGACTCTCAATGCTTGATGTGGAATCAGGGCAGTAATAGGTGTTCTCAGTGGGACTCCAGGCTGAGGGCTGGTTCTAGAACGTGATCTTCCTTCCTGTCCCCTATGGCTGGTTCTAGGAGATGGTCTTCCCTCCAGACCTGGTGGCTGGTTCTGGAATGTTTTCCCTCTGGAGCCCCAAGGCTGGTTTTAGAAGGTGTTCTCTCCTTTGGGCTGGGGAGATGAACACAATGGAGCATGTGCCTGACTAGCTAATAGTCCCACTTCTTTTGGCACTTGGCACTACGGGACCAGGCCCATGCTGGTGTTTGGCCCCTATAGAAAATGAGGGGCTGGTTGTGTGTCCCAAGAAGAGCTTTGCCCTAGCACCACCCCATTGTCCCCTTAAGGTGCTGCAGTTCTGATTTTCCTGAGACTGGGTTCTTAGCACTCAGGACTCAGCCCTGGGCAGCTGCAGAAACATTTGTGATGTCACCCACGAGCCTGGAGCAGTCTGTCCTGTCCAGTACCAGGTCCAGCCACAGGTCTTCTAGGATGCACAGTGAGCCTGGACCAGACACCCGGCTCCTAGCCTCCCCTCATTGCCCTCTTCTCTCTTCTATGTGGTACAGGTGATGGAGGCAATGATGTCAGCATGATCCAGGAGGCAGATTGTGGCGTAGGTGTGGAGGGGAAGGTGAGTCCTCAGTGTCAGATGCCTGCTGGGTGCTGGATGAGGGGATCAGGCATCCATATGGGCTGGCGTGTCCCTCCCCTGAAAGGCATGCATTCCCGACCAGCACACATTCCCAACCAGCATGTGAGCCCCAGCCTTCCCATATATCTCCTGGAAGCCACAGCTACACTTTATTCTCCACCTTCTAAAGGGGGGTTTGTCAAAACCCACATTAAATGGGGAAAAGTGTCTTGTCAAGCTTAGGGTCCAGTCTACAGAGCAGACATGTTGGAAAGGCGTGAGCTAGGCCTGGGCCTCACTGAAAGACCCCAGCTCCGTTTTAAGGATGCAGCTGTCAGGTCTTGGCTGTGTCTCTTTCCTGTCCCATCTGTTAAGTGCAGATACTCTTTCCTCTCTCCTGGGCTCTAAGTGGCAGTGCTTAGCCTAAGGACTGGGATGGAACTGGCCCCTGTGTGCTGTGTGCTTCCCCTCCCCATGGCCCTTAAGTGCAGGCATGGAGGTGCACTCTCTGAAATTTATTTATTTAGGTTTTGAGTTTTGGACCATACCCTTTGATGCTCAATGCTTATTACTCTTAGCCCTCAGGGATTACTCTTGGAATCTGGAAACTGTATGAGGCACTGGGAATTGAACTTCAGTCAGCCATGTCCAAGACAAATGCCTTACCCACTGTACTATCTCTCCAGCCCCCATACCATAAAGTTTAATATTGTTGTTATGCAATTCCATGTAAAGTACATTTTTTTTTTACATTTTCTTTTCTTTTAAAAACGTTATCACGGGACTGGAGCTATAGCACAGCGTTAAGGCATTTGCCTCTTATGCGGCTCATCTGTGATGGACCTGGGTTCAATTCCCAGCATCCCATATCCTCCGAGCCTGCCAGGAGTGATTTCTCAGTGCAAAGCCAGGAGTAACCCCTGAACTCTACCAGGTGTGGCCCCCAAACCAAAAAACAAGAAAAGCCCCCCCAAAACAACTATATCTGGTTTCCTGTATGTATGGGTGTGTGTGTGTGTGTGTGTGTGTGTGGTGTGTGTGTGTAGTCTTAAAATAATAAGACTCGGGGCTAGGAAGGTGGCGCTAGAGGTAAGGTGTCTGCCTTGCAAGCAGTAGCATAGGATGGACTACGGTTCGATCCCCCCGGCGTCCCATATGATCCCCCCAAGCCAGGGGCAATTTCTGAGCACATGGCCAGGAGTAACCCCTGTGCATCAAACGGGTGTGGCCCAAAGACCAAAAAAAAAAAATAAAATAAGACTCACTGTAAGAAAAATAAAGTGCACAGTACGTGATTTTATTGTATCATTAAAATGTGTGATGTTGGGATTGGAACCTGCGCTGCACATATGTGAGGCATGTGTCTGAGTCCTGAGCCATCACCCTGACTGACCTGGTCAACAGTTGTTTGGGTGGTTTCATCTGTGTAGAATAGCATGCTGGACATCTCTTCTCTGTGTGTGATTGTATAATATGAACACACATATCTGTATGTTCCATAAGTACCCCTTTATCTTTTATGCACAGATTTAGAAAGCATGAATGCTTTTTGCATCAAACCTGGGTTGACTGTATGCAAGGCAAATACCCTACCTGCTGGAGGGTCCCAAAGTATGTACTTTTCCATGCCATCCCACTCTGCTGCATTTTGTGTTTGCACAGCAGAACTGCCCATTCAGCATGCTAACTTTCCCTCTTTTTGTTTTGAAATGTATTGTTCTTTAAGGAGAATTCAAAAAGCATAGCAAGCCTGTATTCCAAACTCAAAAAAGGTGTGCTTTCTCCTCTCTCCATCGGCTTTCAACGGGTTGTAAGCATAATACCTCATAACCCCGAATGTACCAAGAAGAAGGATCAAAGACCCTTTCTATGGAAGCCCAGACCCTAGGTGCCTCCCACATGGCAGCCACTAGACCTTATTATTTGACAGCCATCATGGGTTTCCTCTTGGGCCTTAGAATCATACCCTGTCTCTGTTAGTGTGGCATCACACTTCCTCATTCTCTCTGCTCCCTCTTTTTGGGGGTTCTCTTTCATGACACTGATTTATGACAGTCTGGGGGTAGTCTCCACTTTTGGCAATGGGGCAGCTGTACCCCAGGTGTGAGCAGCTGGGAAGACCTCTTGAAAATGAGAGTACTATTTTCAGCAGGCCCCAATAACCCCTGCCTGCTGAGCTGTGGACTCAGGGTCTATCCCTTCATATCAGCAGTGTCTAGTTGCTCTTTTTGTTGGGTCATTTCCCAGGGATAGAGCTTGAAACATGCTATCTTTGAAAGAGTCTTTATTTCTTTTTTTTTTTTTTTTTTACTTTTGGGGTCACACCCAGCGGTGCTCAGGGGTTCCTCCTGGCTGTCTGCTCAGAAATAGCTCCTGGCAGGCACGGGGAACCATATGGGACACTGGGATTCGAACCAACCACCTTTGGTCCTGGATCGGCTGCTTGCAAGGCAAACGCCGCTGTGCCATCTCTCCGGGCCCAAGAGTCTTTATTTCTGATCCACATGTTAGGCCCACATTCTGTCTGTCTGAGCTCTGAATTAGAACTCTATTGGACAGTTTTTAGCTGAAATAAACCCCACTTTTAGAATGAAATTGAGATGTGGGCCATGACTATGTTCATCCTGAACTGAGTGAGTCTAGAAGATTCCAACACCCTCAGGCCTGTTCCCCCATGTCTGCCTCTCATGTATCTCGTGGCCTGTGTCTCTGGGTTGCAGGAGGGAAAACAGGCCTCCCTGGCCGCAGACTTCTCCATCACACAGTTCAAGCATCTCGGTCGCTTGCTTATGGTCCATGGGCGGAACAGCTACAAGCGCTCGGCTGCCCTCAGCCAGTTCGTCATTCACCGGAGCCTCTGTATCAGCACCATGCAGGTGGGCTGGGGAGGCTTCAGGGGGTTTCATTGTGGGGGCATCTGTGGGGAGGGGCATTGGGGTTTCTGGGAGTGTTCTGGTGGGTGAGGATCTGCGCAGGTGCCTTGGTTGAGCCATGCAGGGAGGCCAGCAAGATTCATGAGAACTAGGCTGCTCCCTTGGGGAGCCATTATGTGGGACAAGTGCACAGCCATAGATGAGGTAGCTCCAAGTATCTGTGCTGACAGGATTGTGGGTATGGGTGTCCATGTGGCTGCTATGGACCCCACACACCCAGCAAGATTCCTCCCATACAGGCCGTCTTCTCCTCCGTGTTCTACTTTGCCTCAGTCCCCCTCTATCAAGGCTTCCTCATCATTGGGTAAGGCCAGTGTGGGGCAGGCCTTTGCCCTGCCTCCCTGGGACTCCTCCTGTTGCTGTGGGCTGCCCCTTCCCCATGTACAACTGTGTCCCTGTCACTTGCTCAGGTCAATGACCGCAGGGCCTCACTGGCCTTTCCTGGTCATGCTGGGCTGGGACTCAGCTTCCCCTGTCCCTGCTTTTGCCCACTGCTGTCTGCAGGGCTGTCAAATGGCCCCTCAGGGACACAAATCTTGTCCTCCCCATGTCCTCGCATGCCCCATAGACTGTCCTGTGTCAGGCTCTGAACCTACCCCAATGCTTGACCAGGTACTCCACCGTCTACACCATGTTCCCCGTCTTCTCCCTGGTGCTGGACAAGGATGTGAAGTCAGAGGTGGCTATGCTGTATCCTGAGCTCTACAAGGATCTCCTTAAGGTCAGCCCAATGGAACCTCCTTCTGCCATCCTCTTCCTCCTACATCCTTTCTCCGTCTTCTCCCTACTCCCATCTCCTATGACCCTCTTCCTTCTGCCTCTACCCTTCTTCCTCTTCATCCTCCTCCATTCTCTTTCTCTTCCATCTTATCCCTCCTCCCACTCCTTTCCTCCTCTCTTCCCCCATTCATCTTCTCACTTCCCTCCTTCCACCCTATCTCCCCCTGCCTCTTTATTCCCCATCCTCTATCCCTCTCTCTCCCTCTCCCTTCCTTTATTCCTCCCCCTTCCCCTACCTTCCTTCTCCTCCCTCTCAGTTATTTCACACTGATCCTCCACATTTGATTTTAGCACACTTGGACCGCATGACTTTCAATGCTGTACCCTGGGCCTGGGTGGTGTGGGGGACCATGTAGTGAGGCATTGTCCTCTTGACCCTCCAAGGACTTCCTTCTTCTGAGAATATGGGATGTGAGTGTGTCCCCTTGACCCTTCAAGGACTTCCTTCTTCTGAGAATATGGGCTGTGAGTGTGTTTTAGTTGTTGTTTGTTTGGGGGCCACCAGGGTTACTCTTGGCTCTGTGCTCAGAAATCACTCCAGGAAAGCTTGGGGAACCATATGGGATGCTGGGGATTGAACATGGATAGGTTGCATGCAAGGCAAATACTCTGTCTGCTGTGCTATCATTTTGGCTCTGTGAGTGTGTTTTTCCTTTTCCTTTTTCTTTTCTTTTTTTTTTTTTTTTTTTTTTTTTGGTTTTTGGGCCACACCCGGTGACGCTCAGGGGTTACTCCTGGCTATGCGCTCAGAAGTCGCTCCTGGCTTGGGGGACCATATGGGACGCCGGGGGATCGAACCGCGGTCCGTCTCCTAGGCTAGCGCAGGTAAGGCAGGCACCTTACCTCGAGCGCCACCGCCCGGCCCCCCTTTTTCTTTTCTTTGTTTTTTGAGCCACACCGGGTGATGCTCAGGGGTTACTGCTGGCTATGTGCTCAGAAATTGCTTCTGGTCTTGGAGGACCATATGGGATGCTGGGATTGAACCCAGGTCCATCCTCTCAGCCACATGCAAGGCAAAGGCCCTACCACCGTGTTATCGCTCTGGCTTCTGAGTGTGTTTTTTCTTAGAGAAGTTCCATAGGCTGTGGGAAGTGTGAGGCACCATGATAGACATGGCTGAAGCCAGCCACAGCCTAAGCCAGGCCCACAGCTTCTCTGCTTTCTACCAGGGGTGCTGCAAGTCTGCCCTATCCTTCATGGATAGCTGTGGGGAAGGATTGTGTTGGGCTCATTTTTGTCCTCAATGGCATGTTCACCCTAATTTACATATCCTTTTAAAACACAACCTTTGACAACGGAGATGTGGGTAGGTACTTGTGTTGCATACTGCAGATCTGGATTCAATCCCCCACATCCCATGTAGTTCACCCCGTCCACCAGGAATGACCCCTGAGTGTGGAGCCACTCTGTAAAAAGAAATAGAATAAACTTGTCTTTGAGGTTAGAGCAGTAGTATAGTAGATAAGGTGCTTTTCTTGCATGTGGCAATGTGGGTTGAATATCCAATATCCCATATGGTCCTGTGAGCACTGAGCCAGGAGTAAGCCCTGAGCATCACCAGGTATGGCCCCAAAATGGAAACCAAACCAAACAGAAACAGAAACAAAAACAATAAAATATGTCCTTTGGCTGATGTATTACTCAGCACTAAAGAGGCTCATTGGGGAATAGAGAGGGGACAGGCAGGCTTATGAGCAAGAGGGAGTGGGAGGCAGCTGCCCCACCTTGTATACCCCATAACCTGCTCCTTCCTCTCCTCTAGGGGCGCCCACTGTCCTATAAGACCTTCTTAATCTGGGTATTGATCAGCATCTACCAAGGTGAGCCTGGAAAACCCCCACTTGTCCTGGTCTCTGGGCCTCTACATGTACCAAAGACTCAAAGAGCTATAGCAGGAACCTGAAGTAGCACCTGGAGGACCGGGCATGCCCCACCCCACACACCCTAAGCATCTTCCACCTTCTGGGCATTCAATCATTAAACCCAGAGAGATAGCACAATGAGTAGAGCACTTGCCTTGCATGCAGCAGACCTGGGTTTAAACCTGGCATCCCATCTGGTCCCCTAAGCTTGTCAGGGGTAATTCCTAAGTGCAGAGCAGGGAGTGATCCTGAAACCACCAGGTGTGGTTTCCAAAAAAAGGAAAGGAAAGTAATGTGAAGGGTAGAGTGACCTTCACAGGGAACCATGTAGGGCCATCGGAGGAAGAAGAGGAGGAGGAGGAGGAGGAGGAAGAAGAGGTGTGTGTTTGGGGGGGAGGCAGAGGGTAGCCGGCCCAGTGTTCTCTCCTTCCCAGGGAGCACCATCATGTACGGGGCGCTGCTGCTGTTCGAGTCGGAGTTCGTGCACATAGTAGCCATCTCCTTCACGGCACTCATCCTCACAGAGCTGCTCATGGTGGCTCTCACCATCCAGACGTGGCACTGGCTCATGACGGTGGCAGAGCTGCTCAGCCTGGCCTGCTACATCGCCTCACTGGTGTTTCTGCACGAGTTCATTGGTGAGGCCCGCCTCACTGTCCCCACTGGGTCCCCTGGGCATGTGAGGCTGGTGGCACAGCTCACTGTGGAGGGTTTTCTTCCCAGACTGACTTGTCATTATTAATGTTATATTTGGGTTGGGGGCTAGGCCTGGTGGTGTTCCAGGCAGTGCTGGACTGTGGAACCTGGAACTTCTAGGTAGCAGGTGGTGCTAGGGCGGAACTCAAAGCCCCCCAGGGTACAACTTGGAGCCCCCCTAAGGAACATTCATTTCTTGGGACAGAATTTAGAGACCCAGGCAAAGCCCTACTTCAGCCTTTTGAACCCCTAAGCATGTTTCTTTCAAACCACTGGGTGCTGGGGTCTGAGATATTGTGCTCAGGTAGATGCTGGTTGAACAGCTCACTCAGAGTCACACCAGGGTTTGTGGCCCTGTCCTGTGATTGGCAGGTCACCCCAGGGCAGATTGGGGTTCCTAGAGCAATCTAGAGGTGCAGACTGGGAACCGCTCACTGTCCCCTCCTGATCTTTCAGAACAGGCTGTGAGTTGTCTGCTTTGTGTGCAGAGGCTAGAGCACAAAGTGGGTAACCCGAAGGTGGGTGGTCACCTTGGACATTGAGCCACTGAAGGTCCCACCTAAAACTTGGGGTAGCCCAAGCTTGGTACTGGGTCTTGGGTACAGCTGTGTTTTTGGGTGCTGGAAATGGGATTGCATTGACAGGCTACTGTTCTCACCCCGAGTCACCTCTCAACTGGCAACATTGGATGGCCTCCTGCAGCAGGCAGTGGGCACTCTGTGCCCAGAGGAGGCTGTTTTGACCTCACTTTTACTTAAACACAATGGGGAGAGACCAGGAAGTAGTGTAGGTGCAGTGGGCAGCTTTGAGCCAGGAGTAAGCCCTGAGGACTTGTCCCAAACAGACAGAAAAAAAAAAAAAAAAAGGAAAACTCCTTGAAGGGACTGGGGTAGAGCTCAAAGATAGAGTTCAGGACACCCTGCAGGTGGGTCCCCTATAAGAACCCCAGGGTTTGGGAAGGAAGGTCAGGAACCAGAGAAGCTCTTCATGCTGGAAGCTCTGGTCCACAAAATCTGGTGTATGTATGAGTGTGTCGGAGACCCAGGTGTGTGTATGTGTGAGAGAGACCATGTGTCAGAGACCTGATATGTGTGTATGAGACAGAGACAGACTGTGTGAATGTCAGAGAGGGACTGTGTGTATCTGTGTGTAGTGTGTCAAAGAGATATGTATGTGTGAGATGGAGACAGACTATGTGGTATGTCAGAAAGACCCCACGTGTGTGTTTGACAGAGACATACCCTGTGGTATGTATATATAAGAGAGACCTTTTGTGTGATGTGTCAGAGACCTATGGATGTGTGTGTGTGTGTGTATGAGAGAGAGAGAGAGACAGACAGACTCTGTGTGTGGTATGTCAGAGAGAGAGCCAGTGTGCATTTGTGTGTATTTCAGAGACTTGGATGTGTGTGTATGTATCAGAGAGGGTCAGGTGAATGTGTGTATGTGTTTATATGTGAAGTATGCTGGTTTCCCCTGAGAGTTCTTTCCCATATCTAGAACCTTCCACTTCTCACTGCTGTCTCCTGTTGCCCACAGACATGTACTTCATCGTCACCCTGTCCTTCCTATGGAAAGTGTCCGTGATCACGCTGGTCAGCTGTCTCCCCCTCTACGCCCTCAAGTACCTGCGCAGACGGTTCTCTCCCCCCAGCTACTCCAAGCTCACGTCCTAGGTGCAGGGGTGCACGGCCCGGGGACCTCGTCTCTGTGCTTTTCTGATGGACAATTTCGAGTTCTGTTTCTCACTGATTGCACCCAGGGGTCCCAGTCTACACGCCACACCCAGCTGGGACCCAGGATGGCCACACCACAAGGACATCTGCCCGGGGGTCTGTGGCCTGTGTACACCTCTCAGAGGCTCTGGTTTGAGCCAGTGTGACTGTCTCCCCAGGATGGGGCTCACAGTGAGATTGTCCTGGCCAGCCTGATGGTGTCATCAGTGATACGTGTCTGTGGCACTAAGGGCCATGGCAGCCTGTGGTGACTCGTCTTTCTTTCTGTAACAGTCCTGATATGTGTGCTCTCGTCCTTCTCACTTTCCACAGCTGGCTCCAGGAAGCAGACACTGGGGTAGGCTCTGGAGATGGGTATCCCTGTTTGGAAGTGCTCAGTGTCCTCTCTGAGCAGGACAGTCACTGTTGTACTGGGGCCATGGCCCAGGTCCGCTGCCTGGGCTGCCACCAGCTCAGCACCAATGCGGAGGTGGAGCCCACAGAACTCAAACCTCATAAGGTGACAAGGCAGTGTCTGCACAGGAAACAGGTGCCAGAGAGCCCCCCCCCCCGCATGTTAGGGGGCACAGTAATTGGGGGATCTATAGGCAAATGAAGGAAAGAGGGAAGGATTTATGACTGGTACAGAGGTGTATTTCTTGGTGGGAGGAATTCAGGACACAAAAGGAGAACATCTCTGGGGCTGGGCAGTGGCACTAGAAGTAAGGTGCCTGCCATTCCTGCGCTAGCCTAGGATGGACCACGGTTCGATTCCCCGGTGTCCCATATGGTCCCCCAAGCCAGGAGCAACTTCTGAGTGCATAGCCAGGAGTAACCCCTGAGCATCACCGAGTGTGGCCCAAAAAACAAACAACAAAAGGAGAACATCTCTATGACTTCCCTCCTCCCTGCAGCTTTGAGGGTTTGGGGTAGGTGGCCATGGAGGAGGACCCATAGTAGCTTCGATGCCTGGGCTCCTGCCACTGTCCACTGATTTTAAGACTGGCCAAGAAGCAACCTGGAGCAGACAGGGCTGGCAGGCGCCTTTCTAAGAAGGGAATTTTAGAGGGGAGGTAGGGTTGTGCAAGGCAAAGCCTGCTAGAGGCTGGAGTTCCTGTGGGCCACCCCTGCCCCATGCATACAGGTAGGTCTGGGTGAGTGTCTCAGAGGTTGTTGGGTCTGTGCTGGAGTCAGTGTGAGTTTCAGATATGATCTTGGGGATCCCGGGGCAGTTGTGGAGGCAGGGCTGGAGCGGTGCCTTCACTTCTGTTGAGGCGCTGTGGTTCCAGCTGGATATGACTGTGCTCCGGTGGTACTGGTGTGGGGAGGCAGAAAGCTGGCCCAGGCCTTTCCCAGGGATGGAACCTGTCTCACCTTTGCAAATGTGGGAGCTACAGCATGCCTGGGACATGATTTCATGGACATTGGGGTATTCTTCTCCTTGTGGGCAGTACCATGGTCCTTGTGAGGAAATCATGGGGTGAAGGGGATGTCTGTCCAGAGTGGCAGCAGCTTATTCTCAAGTCACCCCTGCAGTGTCACTGGCTTGAGGAGGGGGGTGCATGAGAGAAGGGAGTTCTCACTCCCTCAGTGCCTGCCACTGACTTGCCTTTTACTGGGGGCTCAGCCACACATGTAGGCCAGGCAGGATGAAGGGAATGGAAATCCAAGCTGATATATCCCCCACATGATAAGACCCGCATCCCCAGGTGCTCAGGAAGGAAGGCTCATGCTGTGCAGGGCGCTCAGGTAGTAGGAAGTGCAGGTTCCTCACCTGCTCATGACCTCAACCTGAGTATATGTGGCACTGACAGGTTCCTTGGGACGGAGAGGGGGTAAAGACCACAGGAACATGATTCCAGTCTGGAGGGGACAGGCCAGTGCCAGGCACTGTTGCCTCCCTTAGATTTAGTCTGGGCTCCGAGGTTCTGAGGCTCCGAGGCACATGGGTTCACTCTGCTTAAACACTTTTCTTTAAAGCCAGCCGCCTGTTTCCTGCCTTGGTGCCAGAGTCAACACTCAGAGGTTCCTTTCTGATTGTTGATGGTGGCTGAGTATGCCAGCGGCAGGCAGAGATCTCTCCGCTTCCCCTCCCTTCCTTCCGCCCTTTCTCTAAGAAAACCAGGCCAGGCCAGTGCCCCCATCTCATTTCTCATATTTTGACAGTTGCAAGTTAGCCTCTGAGAGCATATGTGTCTGTCCATGGTGTTGGAGCAAGGGAAGGGGAAAGTGGGATGGGAGAAAGGGAGAGTGGGGAGAGGGAAGGGGATAGGGTGCAAGGGAAGAGGCAAGGGGCTTTGCCTCTGCGTGTGTGCATGTCTGGGTATCCCGGGAGCATCTTGACCCTGGAGCCCTCCACCTGTTGGCAGCCCACTGTAGCAGAGGCCCAACCGGGACCCCTACCGTGTGTGACATGATCATATCCAGATCCCAGATTTGCTCCTGTGCACCCCTTTCTGCAGCAGTGATCTCAAATACCGTCATCTGTTTACCATTTCCACAGTCTGTTCTCTGCTGGAGATTTCCTGGAGATACTTCTGAATGTAGTTTGAATTTTGTGCTTGTTGCACGTCGACAGGACTGATGCTTCCCCTCTATTCCCTCCAGATTTTATTTATACCTTATTTTGTTTTTGTTTTTTTTTTCCTCTGGAGTAGGTTTGGGGCTCGCCCTCTCATATCTTTTGGGAGACAAGATTTCAGACCTGCCACAATTTGAGATGAAACCGCCTGGCATTTCTGCCTGATCCTATTTCAGGCAGACACCTGTTAGCCTGTTTCATCTCTGACCTTTGTGGTGTGTTGTGAGATGTGATCTCAGACTTTTTCAGAGAAACTCAGTTTTCAGATTGCTTCAAATGTGTCTCCAGGCTTTTCTTTTCATTGACAAAATAGAAAAGGAACTTTGTAAATATGACTGATTTTCTTTATCTCCCTGTCCCCCACCCCATTCTCTACAGACCTGTTTCTTAAGAAAAATAGTTCCATGAATTGTGTCTATTTCATCTTGGAAGAAAAGTATATATAGTATGGTTTGGAATGGAACTGAAAACCGTGTATGTGTGTGTATGTATATATGTATGTATGTATGTATGTATGTATGTATGTATGTGGTATGTTTGTGTGGGGCAGGGGGCTTTGTGATACCATGACACTTGGAACATTTCTCATGCCAAAGCAGCCTTTCCTGGGGCTCTGTCTTCTCCATCACTGGGGTGGGTGGGTTGGGGTGGGGGGCAGTGCAGTGTGTGTTCATGTTGCTGAGCAATATCAGTGAATATTGTGTTGGTGGGTGGGGGGTAGGGGCTGTGGCATTTGCCAAAACAAAAACAAAAAACCACCAACTCTGTTAATTATGTTGTTGCTGGGAGACTCCTATGAAGCCATGACTATACCTGAGCTTCTTGATCTGCAGGCACACACCAGGACCATGCCCAGGCTACGTCCACGACTTTACAGTGGACTGGGGGCTTGAGTTCATAGCAGCAACTCCTAGACAATTCAAATTCTCCACTGGCGCTGGCTCCTATGTAGTCCCCCAACTTTCCTAGTGGCTCTTCTTTATTGTCTGCCAGCGTGGTCTGTTCCTGTTGCCCAATAAAGCTTGTGTACTTTATGCCTTCGGGGAGCATTTTGATTTGTGCAGAAACATGTCTTCTGGTGTCAAAGGGAGGGTGCTGGTATCCCTTCCATGCACCACTTTTGTGCTTATCTCTTGGCCTCCGAAATGTGAAGCCTTTTCCCCAGCTAAAATGATTTTGACTTCAAGCAAAAACAGAACAAAGTCTCTTTCAAATTCACACCTTATTTATTATTTTGTACTTTGTTTATTATGGACTTGTCAGCATTTCACTATTACTGAAATCCTATTGGTTGTTATGATATGGTGCAAAAGAAGCCATGTTCTCTAATTCTTGTTTATACTTAATGGCTTTGTCTCTTATCACTCTTATTTATTTGTTTGTTTGTTTTTGGGCTACACCCGGTGATGCTCAGGGGTTACTCCTGACTATGCACTCAGAAATCGCTCCTGGCTTGGGGATCATATGGGATGCCGGGATCGATCCCAGGTCCATCCTGAGTCAGCCATGTGCAATGCAAACAACCTACTGCTGTGCTATCACTATCACTATCACTCCGGCCAGCCCCTCTCATCACTTTTTTAAAAAATCAAGTGATAGAATGTGGTCACTGAAGTTTCAGGTAAAATAGGCATTTACAGGTTCTGTTTCTCTGTTTTACCAGAAACAGGTTCTTAACAAAGGGGTGCTTTTGTCTTCCAGGGGACCTGTGACAAAGTGGAAGTCACTGGGAGGTGGAGAAATCAGGTCTGTCTGTATGCATGACTCTTACAGGCCTCTCTATGCCTATCTTCTGAAGTCATGTCCACCTCCAGTTATTTGCCCACTTGCAATTTTGGGGAGTTGGGTATGTTATACCCATTGGTGCTTAGGGGTTACTTCTGTCTCTTTACTCGGGAATTACTCCTGACTGATTCAGGAATCATATAAGAAACTGGGGATCAAACCTGCAAGGGCCACATGCAAGGGGAAGTGCCCTCCCCTCTGTACTATAACTCCACTTGGTGCAAAGTGCTGGTTTCCTTCCTCTCCTTCGCCTTTGTCCCTGTAGATGAGAGAGATGTAAATGAGCTGGATGACCATCAGTAGTGGCCCGGGCAGATGAGGGACACATGCCCTCTGAGCTGTGACTGGGATTCTGATGGTACAGACTGACTCCTTTTGCTTTACCTGTGCTCCCCACCGGAAGTCTAGAGACTCTCTTCTGCCAGTAGTGAAGTTCAGTTCCGGTGCAGTGCTCCAGTGCAGTGCTCTGTGGGCCACTAGGGGGGGCTTGAGGACCGGAAGATCTTTCTATTCCAAGTATGCTCAGATCTGCTTTCCAGAGCCACAGAGCTTCAGGGTGCCTCCAAAACAGACATTCCTTTTTATGTTGTTCATTAGACTATTTTGCTGGACTGAGTTAAAAAAAAAAAAAGAAAAAGAAAAAAACTGGTGTGGGGGGGCATTTGTGGGTGGGAGATGAATATTTATTTGATCTGGGACATTTGCATTTTTGAATAATTGGCAACTGGAGAAAGTTTGCCCTGCTCGCTCTTCAAACTAATAAGCTTTCGAGACGAAATGTTCCAACTGCCCAAGTACTTTAACTGTTTTTGTTATGAAACTTTTCAGGGTGACATGAAACGCTGTGGTATTTGTGAGTCCATCTATAAATGATGGATTTGCTCACCTCAAAATAGCATGCCAGTCGCTCCCAACTTTCCAGAAGCCTGGAGCACAGTAACAGAATTCATTCAGGACTCACTAATTTCCTACTTTAAATGGGTTACATAACAGAGCCGTCCCGCCTTCACGCCTTAGGACTCCCCGTGCAGTGGAGGGGGATGTGTCATAAAAATAGCTTTGCTAAACTCTGGGAAAAAGATGCATGTCTTTTCCCCGATATCCCTTCCCCCGCTTTTCACCCAAACATTGCATAATGCTAAAAAAAAAAAAAAAAGGCAACTCTTTCCATGGGATTTAATTTCATTCTCCATGTGGCTGTGGTCGGAGCGGGTAATTTAAGCGCTTTGGGGCTGGCGGATTTTTGGAGGATCACGCAGTCCCAGATCAGCTTTCATCTGAAGTCTTAGCAGAGACATTCACTGATCCTGGGGTTTCTCCTTCCCCTCCTGCCCCACTTTTGTGGACGAGTTATCTCCAACGTAGCGTCTTTTCACAAAGCCTGTCTACTTGTAGGGATGCCAAATCCAAGCCGCTGGTGGCTTTCCTTCTTGAGGTTTGATTCTGAAATGGATTCCCCCTAACATTTGGGGTAACTGAGTCATATGTGAAGTCATCAGCAGCCCTGTCACCTATGCCCCATGCCCACCCAGCTTCCTTGCCTGTCAGATCAGCCAGCAGGTTCTGTTTGCTCCAGGATCTCAGTGGGCCAAGCATCTGCTCTCCATTCCCAGATTTTAGAAGAAACGTTTTGAGTCCAGATAATTCAGGGACTCTTAATTTTCTCTTAAGAAAGATGGTAGGCTTTCAGAGAACAGGAGTGGGAGTCAAGTGGGACATGCCCACTAGGAATCTTCAAGCGCCTGCTCTGTTGCTGGTGCTTGGTTGGGGGCACATGGAACGGTGTGTTCCCATCCTCCTAACACTTCATTATGTCAGATAATGGTCACCAGTGTGGAAGTCCACAGCCTCCCAAGATGAAGCAGGGCAGAAAGTATGTGGAGAGTAAGCCCATAAGAGGAGGGATAAGGGGGCCGGAGAGATAGCATGGAGGTAAGGCGTTTGCCTTTCATGCAGAAGGTCATCGGTTCGAATCCCGGCGTCCCATATGGTCCCCCGTGCCTGCCGGGAGCAATTTCTGAGCATGGAGCCAGGAGTGGCCCCTGAGCACTGCCGGGTGTGACCCAAAAACCACAAAAAAAGAAAAAAGAAAAGAGGAGGGATAAGGAAGTGTGTCCAGGAGGGCCTTTTGGGGGTCTGGGGATGTCCAGGAAGGCCCTGGGGCTGCTGGTGACGGACAGCTGTGAAGGGAGAAGCCATGGGCATTCTGAAAAGCTGGTGTCTGAGCAGGAAAATTAGCAAAGAGCCTGGTAAGGAAGGGTTGGGTGGGCACATCAGAGGGGCAGGCAGAGGGCATCGAGCTGGAGAAGAGAGGAGGGGGAAGAATAAAGAGGAAGGATTGCAGGGAGGGGAAAGGAGGAAAAGAGTGAGGAGAGCGGTAGGGAGGAGGAGGAGAGGGAAGAAGAGTGGGGTACAAGGATAGGGAGATAGGTGGCATGACTGAGAACAAGCCCATGATAGAAATCCATCTATCAGGCATGAACTGGGGTCTTAGGAGCACCCTGTATGCACCCTCCCTGCCTCTTCTCAGTGCCCTAAAGGTTCAGGGCATCCCTTCTTCCTAGACCCTTACTTGACATCAGGTGCTGAGCATCAAGGATTGGATAAAGAGCCCTTTAATTGTCTAATTGTTCCCAGGGTACTCTACTGGGTGCCTGGGGAGGGGGTGCCCATGATGAGGGCCCTGGAGAACCAGAGTAGTGGGGGGCAGGCAGGAGTGGGCGGCCCTGGCCCGGAGTTCCGAGGCTGTGTCTCTGGCTCCTGCCCACTGGCTTTGGAAGAGGAGATGTTGCTCGCAGCCCTGGACCCCAGGAGCCAGGCTGCACTCAGATCCCTCCCAAAGAAAGAAATAACGAGAACAGGCTGTGGAAAAGAATGTAGTTAGTGTCTTAAAGATGGGCAGAGATTCATTCTCATTTGTTCTTTGATGTGAAACAGACTTTTTTAAAAGGCAGTTGGAGTTTTAACGACATCCAGAACCCCCTTGATTCCAGGGGGTGGGAAAGGTTCAATGGGCTCAGAAGACTAATCAAGCCCCAAGAAAGAGGTGAGTTGATTACTCTGGAAATTGCACCGGAATTCTTCAAAGCCGTGGCCAGTAATTAGGGTGTAAGATGCTACTCTCTATGCACATAACTTAGCATAATTTTTTTTAGGCAGCTCATCACTAGCAGAATCCAAGAATGGTGGGCCAGAAAAAATGCACTCGCCAGCCTCGCTTTTGCAGACATGGAGCTATTCACTCTAAGATGGCTGGAGCCAGGCAGTAGGAATATAGTCTTTCTTCTGGGTCCTGATGGGAAGCAGGACAAAAAAGCACCAGGATTTGGAGATATGCTGGAATTGGGGGCAGGGAACTTGGGCAGTGCACCCAGAGGAGCCACTGATTGAGGTTGGAGTGTTGTGTGGGGTGAGCCAGTCCCTCATCCAGTCTCAGGAGCCAGAGCCCACAAGGCAATGCAGAGGCCTCAGAGCAGCCCAGCTGTGGCCAAGCTTGAGTCCTTTCTGAAAACTGAGACCCCTGAGGGGCAAAGAAGACTTGAGGTGAAGGGGACAAAAGGACAGTGGAGGTGGTGAAGTACCACCAACACCACGAGCGTTTGTGCTATTGTGGCCACATGATTTAAACAACAGCAACAGCAACAACTAGTAATAAAGGACATGACTTTGCAGATGCTCCCTTCAAACCCCAGGGGCTCCATCTACATAGTTTGGAGGACTTGCCCACTTTAAGTCAGTTTGTCCATGCCTCTTTGGCAGCATCTGCCTTCCAGGATCCAAACCCACTCATCTGTTAGGGCTAGCGTTTCATACCTGCTGAACCCCGAAGAGTGCTGAGAGGCACTCCTGGGCAACTGATTGGGGATTTGGGAAATAGGAGGTAGAAAGTTGAGTTAGCACATCTCTGAAATGCCCTTTTACCTCTTTTGATGTAGAAAATTAGGGCATTGTGGGAAAGAGGGCAGGTCTGAGACAACGAAAATATTAGAGGCTGAGAAAAGATGTTGCTGCTGTGTTTATTTTTCTGTGTATGTCATGGAGTGGGGTTCCCTCTGGCTTTGTTTTTCTGTCTGAGGGTGCAATGGACCTTTGGGGAGGTGCTGGTCATGGTTTCATACTCAATCAGCCCTGGGTCAGAGCTCAGTAAACCTGAGTCTTATCAAGCATAGATCTTTTTAGAAACTCTTCTAGAATATGCACCATCTTGCTGGAATCATTTTGTTCATATCTGAGTGCACATTTCCAGTTTCCCCATAGTTTACTCCAAAGGACAAATTCTGGAAGGTTCAGGCAGACAAGTGCAGGGCCACATGGACCTAGCCTGTCACAGTTGTCAACAGCTTACACATACCTACACTCTGCACTTCGATGTGTGTACAAAGCCACAGAGAAGTGGAGGTCACTCCCAGCCCAAGAGCAGTAGGTGTCACAGCAGCCCCATGCACAACTGTACCAAAGTAGAGGCCACCCAATCGTCTCTTCACTATCCCGACAGTGGGATTAAGCTCAGTATATGGAGAGAAGGAAGCAGAACCCAAAGCTGTATTTTTTGAGTTTCATGTACATAGAGAACAGCAGAACCCTCCGTCTTGGGGAGATTTGTAGGTGGTTACCTTATAGGTGGGGAAGGGAGGTGAAAGGGGTGCTTCTGTGGGGCAGCACGAGAAGCTTTCCAAAACATTCTAGAATTACATTATGATGGTAGCTGCACAATTGCAAGTCCACTGAAAACCATTAAATTTTATAAACTCTAAATGGCTGTGTTTTATCCTCTGTAGTCTCAATGACACGAAGAAAAACCTGCTAGGAGCATAGGGATCTGGCTTAGGGGAAACCAAGCATGATGCCCAGAGTTCCAAACATCTGTGCTGCAGCCTTGATGGTGCTGGACACTGATCCTGCTGGCAGAGAGAATTCTTGTACACATGGGTCTCTGCCACGGAGGCATAGTCCATTAGGGCCAGAGACAGTAGATGTCTGTTCTGTCTTTATCTTCCTAGGTGAAGAGTTTCATCTTTTTCACCCATTTTAAAATAGATGTTCTCTCTATTTTTGTTTTTGTTTGGGGGTTGCACCCAGTGGGGTTCAGGGATTACTCCTGGTAGGCTGAAAGGATCATATGGGATGTCAGACATTGAACCCAGTTTTGCTGCAGTGTGCAAGGCAGTCACGTTACCTGATGTGCTATCATTCTGGCCTCATATACATTTTTATTTTTTATTAGATTTGTTTGAAGAAAACGTATCACATAGTTGACATAACTGATCATAATACATTTGTTTCAAGATGACCAAAAGCAGTTATTAAAAAAATAGAAAATGGAAAGAAAAACTAAAGAAATGGAAGAGAAAGGAAAGAAAAAGTTCAGTAGCAAGTATATTTGTGAAAATTATTGTATCACCAATAAACACATTAAAACAATGGCAGGTTTAGTAAGCTCTTTTTTTATTTTTTAAGGATAAGAGTTAAATACAGTAAAGACAGTGTGAGAGTGGCAATTGTTGTTATTTGCATAAATCCAGCAAAATATGGGGGAAATAGAAAGGAAAAGCCTTGGCCTAAATACAAGGAGATCTTACCCCTGAAGTATTCTGGAATAAGACCAGTTCTGGGCTCCAGGCATACTAGGTTGTTCAACCTCATTCTCTGTGGTCCCATTAAATTTTTTTCACACAATTGTGGTTGTTGCTGTCAGATTTCTGAGTTAGAGATCCTGATTTCTGTGCATATCCTACATCAAAAGTCAGGTTGATGTGGAGCATCCTCTAGTTTCACCTCACCATTAGGGGACAATGCGGAGAGCCCTGCCCTGAAAACAGGTGGTGGTGGTTGTTGCTAAGTCATCTGGGTGTTAAAAGGATCCTCTTTGGATGCCAGGTTAGCGATAGGGTCTACCATGATAGAAGTTTGCTTTCTAGTGATGTTATAGACAACTGGTTTTTTCTGTAGATGGTATCCATGGTTCAGGGTTGAATGGACAATGCCCGTTCTTCTGTGACCTCATATATTTTTGATTCTTGGTTTTGGGGCCATGCCCAGGAGTGTTGGGTATTGAATCTCAGCCTCTGCAGGCAAAGCAGGTAGTCTAAATCTTTGAGTCATCTCTCAAGCTCCTTAGATTATTTTCTGTCAGTTGAGTTCTGAGAGTTATTGTATGCTGTGGAACAAAGGACACCCCCTGAACTTGTCACTTTATCTTTTTCATCAATAGTTATTGCTGCATTGGTGGTGTCTATGATGTCACCAGGATGTCATGGTGACTCTAGAAGGTTTTAATAGCATCTGTGATGGGAGGGAGCAAGTGCACAGTCTGGGTTGGGAGTTTCCAGGATCTATACATCCTGGGACCTTTTCCCCCTCTGTGAGTTCTGGCTCCCCAGATTCACCCATCCTTAGGAGTGGGTTGAGGGTACGATGCATCCTGTTCAGGAAAGGCTGATGCTGAGCAGTGCTTGACTTCAGAAGACAGGGCCACTGGATCTGCAACGTGCTTTGGGGTCTTTGAGGGGCACTGTTGCTGCCATCAGGGCTGTGCTGCAGACTACAGATGTGTCCAGTCCAGGTAACATTGCTGAGAGGAGAACAGGATATCAAGTTAAGGCGTGGCTTGGCTGAAGCTGTGACTAGCTGCCTGCCCGAGGGCCAAGGCTCCCCTGAAGGCACCTGCCTCCTCTCTCCAGAACACTGCTTGGTTACTGCAGTGTCCCAGGCTGAGAAACAACAAAGAATGAATACCCCTTTATCTCATGCCCATCCACCCCTGCTCCAAGTCAGCTACAAAATAGGGTAGAGGCTTGAACCTGAGTCATGGGGTTTCAGAGGTGGGAGGCTGCGGAGGGCTCCCAGGAAAGAAAACTCCAAGCTGACCCCTACCCTGTTATGTGACTAAAATTTTAATTTTAATAGTGGGATTAACTAAATTGTTCAAAATACAATCTTCTCCAGCATTAAGTGTTCAAACACCAATCCTACCTCCAGGGTACCTTCTCTTCCCCAGTGTCTCCAATTCCCCACCCACCACCATAGCCTGCCTTCATATAAGTATAAATACATTTATTTCATATTGTTTGTTGCAACACAAAGGCAAATGGAATTATCAAAATTTAGATCAACAAGAAACAATTTTGAAATTATTGCTATAGCTAGTAAAATCAGAGTCTAGAGGATTTACTGGACTGAAGTTGGTGCTACTTGAGCCTTCTGTGTTCAGGCTCACTGAGATGGGTAGATTTAGATGTAAGTTTCCCATCAAATTTTCTGTGATACTACTGGGCTGACGCTACAAGTTATTAAGGTATTGAACAGCTATGCAGTTCAGGATTTATAGATCTGAATTCTGGTGGTTTAAAAGTTTGGTAAGGTTAAGTCACTGAGCTGGGCCATTTCTGTTGGACAGTATAAGCTCTGGTATTGGGCTGTTGTGGCTTATATAGAAAGGAAGGATCTGCCCCACTCCCCTTCTGAGAACGCCACAAAGGAATCAGCCTGAACCAGACTAGGAAGTCTTGGTGACCACTATTTTCTTTTGGAACTTGGTGAAGGAGCCGGACTTTTTCTGTTGGGGAGATAGTGGCTGTGGGAGGGGCTGCTGGAATGTATTTTTTTTTTAAAGCATCTACATGGTTCAGGCAGCTTCCAGGACCCCAGAGGTAACTATCGTGAATAGCCTTGTTCTCTCAGAGCTCCCCAACCATCAAACGTCACAGCCCTGTAACTTCCAGGCACCTGTTCTATGTCTGGCCACACTCAGCATGGAGGAGGTCCAATTCTCCTGCTTCATTTACTGCTCTGGGTGGTATATGGTAGGGGTGGGCCATATGGGGAATGAATGAAGCAAATGAAGCCAAATGTGGAGTAAAAAAAGATATGGTCATGCATTCCACCATGGTTCTTACTGCAGAGTGAGAAAGAAGGGGCTGTTAAGGAAAATGGCCAGAGGGAGGGAGGGAGGGAGGGAGGGAGGGAGAGAGGGAGGGAGGGAGGGAGGGAGGGAGAGAGAGAGAGAGAGAGAGAGAGAGAGAGAGAGAGAGAGAGAGAGGGGGGGGGGGGGGGGGAGAGAGGAGATCGGGTGAAGAGAAGCCTGGGACATTGTCTGAGATCAGTAGATTCTGAACTTAAGAGTGAAGGATATGAGGCACCCGCATGTAGCAAAGGGCAAAGATATGCTCCAGTATGCAGAGAATGTGCAAATTCCCAATGGCAGGTTGAGATGGTTACATCTGAAAGAGATGGGAGTTGGGAGTCATAAGCATTCACCCCTCCTCTTCATGGGCATCCCTTAGCCTTAGTAGCAGAAAGTGGGTGCCTAGTTGGATGACATGTTTGTATCACTTCCCACATCCCAATTCTATCTGCACCAGGCCCAAGCTGGCTGCTGTCAGACCTCTGAGACAGTCCCTCTTCCCCTGCAGTGCAGGGTCATTGTGGGACCCCAGATTCCAGAGTCAGGGATCCCAGAGCCAGGAATGTGCCAGATGTAACTTCTCCCAGACCGCAATACTCAGGTGAACTGTTTTCTCCTCTCCATCGAGACCTGTGGCTTTTGGTAGCTGGACAGCCCATGAAAAACTTGTTTCTACGAAGCAGTGAATTTCTCCCCAGGTATTATAAATGCCTCTCTTAAAGGAGACATCTCGAGGCAACCACAGGGATCCCTGTGGGTGGGTGGCAGTGTGGGGGTAGAGGGAGCATGTCCACTGGGAACCATGATGCTTTAGTGGGAAAGATTCAGCCATCCCCATGCAGAGCAAGTTGCAAGTTACTTTTATTCCAGGACCTTCAATTTATTACCACCAGTTTCTAGGTCATCAGCACAGGCAGAATTGAACTTAAGACACCTGTGAGGGTGTGCATGTGGGGGCATGGATGGGTGTCTGGTGTGTGTGTAGGGGAGTGGGTGGTGTGCATGTAGGCGAGTGCCAGCATAGGGCATACATACAGGGAGCCATCTGTAGCTGTGAGCTCACAGCCACCTGGTACCCTACAGCCAGACATGAAAAAGAAGAATAGATTCCCAGAAGGGGAAGGCCTCTCAGACTGAATCTCGGACTTGGACCAGACCAGAACCAGAACACACAGGTGAATTTGCTCCAAGTTAGGTTGCTGCAGCTTGTTTTATGGTGCCAAGAGACTTAGCACCTCACTTTCCTCTCTCCCTGCACTTTGCTTGAAAACAAAGCAAAAAACAAAACAAACAAGAAAAGAAAACAATCAGCCTCACAAGCTCTATTTGGGGGCACGTAGCAGGATATTTTGATGACAGACGGCTCCTACTATGGGGATGGATTGTTCTCCAAAGGAACTGTTTTCGTTTTCCTAAGAAGACAGGACAAATGCATCCAGGGGATCCAAGAACAGCCCACATCCACCCATGACAACATGTTGGCCCGGCCACTGAACTTCTTGCTCAAGATGTCTCTTAAGTTTTATTTCCTGCTCTTTTCGGAGAGGAACTGGAGTTCCGCTCACAGGTGATACTTAGGATTTCTGCGGAAACTTGAGAAAAATGTGGGCACGTTCTTTAAGCCATCCGCTTTGAGAACTTTGTTCCCCAGAATTCCCTCTTCTCATTGGCCAGGCCAGGGGCCTGCCCACCTCTAAACCAATCAAGGGCCAGTGGGAAATGACAACGACCAATAAAGTTTGGCTCCTGCCAGGAAATGGCATGGCCACTCTGCCCGCCTTTCCCGTTGGTGCACGTGAAGGGGACACCCCTGAACTTGCCAACCCTGTAAACCCGGGTCCTTGCTGGCCTGGCAGCTGTCCTTCCACAGCAGGTGGCTATGTGTCCCCCGCCAGATAGCACAGTTGTCCCAGCTATGAAGCAGACCAAAGTCAGTGGTGAAGGTGGAGTGAAAAGAAAGTTGGGGTGGAAACATCCAATAAATAAAGATTGTGGCTGTGCTGAGAAAAAAATAGAATCTCGTGCCAGGCCCCGTGACTGCCCTAGTGTTGACTTAAGGCAGGTTTTATATCTGAGTGTCAGGTAATCGCTGTTGTGTTTCTGGGGGCTGTGCGGGGCGGGCCCTGCTGTCAACTCCACTTACCTTGCAGCGAGCTGACAATGACATGGTGGCACTTTCCTACTCAGATGCGACGGAGCACAGCCATTCGTCTCCGAAGTTGGTAACTAAGTTGGAGGTGCTGAAAGAAATATTGCTATTGAAATGATGCTTGAGGGAATGTTTATATGCCTTGCAGTGAATTAATCTCTCCGACCCTCCCCCGCAAAAAAAAAACAAAAAACCAACAAAACCAACCCTTCTCGAAGCACAAATACATACTTTTGACATTCCTTTTTCGGCACGAAGGATTTTAACAGCAGTGTAAATCAGATTTAACAGGCCACATATTTCAAGTATGGAGTTCATTAAATGTGTGAAATTTGACATGTGCTTCAAGGCGTGGCCAAGGACTTTGGTAATGAATCACAAATTGTGCTGGGCTTTCTGATCAAATTCAATATGCTAATGCCCCTGTGGATTTTCACAAAGAGGCCATTTCTCCTAAAACTTTCCCAAGCTCCTGGGAGCCTGTCCATTGGAGCCAAGCAGTAATGGGAAGAAATGGTTCTGCCATCTTTTCTCAAATCGAGAAGTTTGTGCTACCTAGACTATTTATGGCTTTCTGAGCTGTATTCTTAGTTATCTAGTACCTCTGAACTGTCATTGGCCAGGAAAACACTCCAGAGTCATGGCCATTTACTCAGGCCCCTGTGCATGGCAAGCCAGGTATCATAGGGGGAAGGTAGTGCCAATGAGACACATAGTTTAGTAAACACTATTCATTGAATAAGTAACATTTAGGCAAATGCTGGTATTCTTACTAGGAAGGGTAATCATGTAGTACTATGAGGCCCCAGAGAGATGAAGATCTTCCTTTGATGGGAGTGTTTGGAAGGATCTTTCTGGAGGTCATAGTTAATTAAGGAAGGTGTGTAGTCTGTGGCAGGGTTGTTTGGGATTATAGTATGTAGGGCATGGGGGTTTCGGTAATACAGAGTCCTCAGCTGATCATGACTAGATAATTATGGCCACTTGACTCTGGGGTTATACTGAGGAGTAAAAAGACACAGAGCTTTGCTGGAACTCAGGGTTGTATGAGACAGATATTGGATGACTGTGGAATATAAGCATATTAGTTTGGGTGTGTGGTGTGGCTGGATCTAGCATATGCTCTTATTTTCCTGGTCCTACCTATTTTGCTCTTCATCTCCTCTTCTCTTCCTCTTCTTCCTCCTCCTCCTCTTGTTCTTGTTCTTCTTGTTCTTGTCCTTTTTATTCTTGTTCTTGTTGTTGTTGTTGTTATTGTTCCTCTTCTTCTCTCAAAAATCGCTCTTGGCAAGATGGGGGGGGGGGACCATATGGGATGTTGGGAATCAAACCTTGGTCCACCCTGGGTCAGCTGCATGCAAAGCAAATGCCTGGCCACTATGTTATTGCTCTAGCCCCTTCATTTTCTTCTTTTTCAGGATGATCTGCCCCATATGCTGGCCCCACAGCACAGTCTCTCATCCCTTTAGTTCTCCAGTTCCAGCCCACAGAATTCCCTTTATGTTAAATAGAGAGATTCATTTCCTGCGCTGAACACCTTGCACTCCTCAGCTGACTATGGTGGCTGGGAACTTGGTGCGTTCTGATTGTCCAGCTCTGATCACCTCTCATTGTTAGTGCCCAGGAGAGGGGTGCTGAGTGCCACCTAGGCCATCAGAGTGAGTCAGAGGAGGAGTGATCCTGAGGGAAACAATGTGAAAAGATAGGGTAACAGATGCTTGCAGGCAGGCAGAACATCTGGAACAAAGTTGAGACTAAGGACAAAGCTCAAAGAAAGGGTTTTTATGTAGTAGGCCTGAGTTCACTCCTCATCACTGCTGGAAGGAACTCCTGAGCAACAGAGCTGGGAGTAGCCCCAGAGTACTACTAGGTGTGGCCCCTAAAACAAAACAAAGCAAATAAAGACTTCAAATGAGTTTGGACCTGGAACACTTAGCTGCTTCTCTGAGCTTCAAGCTCAACCCTAGTGCTTAGGTGGGACTGAATGAGGATATGATGCCATGTTAGTCCCTCTTCTGGGACCTGAGTTCAGGGGAGTCAGTTCTTGATGCTTTAGGATCCGAGAACACAGAGCTGCCTGCTGGTACATAGTCATACGAATCCTGCCAGAGATATGCTATAAAGAATAATTGCTGCACTGGGCAGTATTTTGGATTATGAAACTACTAGAGTGAAGATTCAAAGCCAGGGCCATATGTATTCTCTCCACATACGTGTGTTTGCTGGGCTTGCAGAAGACAAGAGAAAGTAGGGAAATCCTGTCAGAGAAAGCCCCATAGACCAAGTGTTAGTGACAGAAACTCCCTGTAAGCTGTGCAGACCATCCAAAAGGAGGGGCGTAGGAATGGCTTCAGACAAAGCGTATCTGGATGCTTGAAAATGTCTTATTGGGGAGGCATAATATTCATTTTTTTCTTTATAATTTTGGTCATTTTTTTCAAATTATATTAAAATAAAAATATTTACGGAGGTAAAATGATTTCTAAGGCAATGATACTTTCCTGTCACATAATTCTAACACCAAGCTTATCATCTCCTCTTCAACAACCTCCAAACTCAATTGGGTAAATCAGTTCTCCTGTATGTTGCTTTTGTTGCTATCTTCAAGTTCTGCATATGAGAGACAATCTGTATGTGTCTTTTTTCTCACTTCACTCAGCATGATACCTAGTTCGATCCATATCATGGCAAACTGTATGATTGTGTCCTTTCTTAGAGCTTCTTGAAGATGTTTTAAAGAGCATAAGAAGAGGGGCCAGAGAGATAGCGCAATGATAGGGCATTTGCCGTGAGCGTCACCAGGTATGGCCCCCCCAAAACAAAAAAGAGCATAAGAGGAAGGAGGGAGGGAGAGAGAGAGGAGAGAAAGGGAGGGAGGGAAGGTGAGAGGGAGGGCGAGAGAAAGAGAGAGAGAGAGAGAGAAAGAGAGAGAGAGAAAGAGAGAGAGAGAGAGAGAGAGAGAGAGAGAGAGAGAGAGAGAGAGAGAGAGAGAGAGAGAGTTCCTCTTTTAATTCTCAATAATTCCAGTCAGCAGAGCCCTGGGGCCTGCTAGGTCACTGGGTCCCTCTGAACCAAATCCTTTGTTAAGGGAACATAGCTCAGAGATTAGTCCTATTTGAGTCTCTCAACCTCCTCTTGGACTTGGAACTGAGGACAACCCCCAAATCACTTGAACCACCCCCAACTCCCAACAAAGAAGAGGAATCAGTAGATATCTGTCAGAGTGAGGAGGTGTGGTTTTATCAGGTGACAGTGGTGAGCCTGAGGTTGTAGAGCTGGTGTGGTTATCATTTGAGCTGTTTTTTTGGGGGGGCAATAGATACCTTTGACCTTGATGGTGGGATGGGGTTGAATGAACTAGAAGTGGAAGTGTGGTGCTGGGAGAGGTGGCTGTGTGAATTGATAGGAGGGATAATCTGTCAGTCATTTCTATGCTGTCACTGGCTGAAGCGAGTGGCTGGTGGGTGGAATGTAGATGGGGTGGGATGCGGTGTGCCTGGGCAGGGCAGCAGAGAGAGGGCGGGAGGGAAGCTGGGTGCGGGCTGGGAGCTGGGGGAGAATCTGGACACGAACCCAGGCGGAGACAGGGCTTGGGAGGAGAACAGAGGGACAGTGTCTCCTGCCGAGAGCATTTGGGGGACAGTTACAAACTCCATGAGCCTTTGCGTTCTGACTCCGGAGAGGGTGGGTCCTCGGAGCAAGATGGCATTTTCCACAAAGCTTTCCAGATGTTCGCTCTGTTGGTTTGCTTTATTTATTTCTTGTTTTAAGTGGTAACAACAGAGAAAGCAAAAAAGAAGCAAAACCAAAGTTGAAAGTAAGGCGCCCGGGTGGCGAGGGGCCTGAGAATGGCTGAGGGGGATGGAAGCTGGAACTGGCCCCTATGTCTGGCCTTCCTCTACTCTCCTGCTGCCCTCACTTAACTGGCTGAGGTCGCTGTGTCCTGCCTGTCCTGGGAAACCTGGGGTGGGGGGAGAGGGGAGACAAGAGCCTCCAGAGTTTTCTGCTGATCCCAGCACCATTACCCCAATGTGACTCAGACCTCCAGAGACCCCTGCTTAGGCCAGAACTTCCTCAGAAGGGACCTGGAGCAGCATCTCTTAGTAGCAACTGCTAACCCCTTACAGCTCCGGCACTTAGCTGTGTCACGTAATCTAACCTCAGTTTTTCCTTTATAAAATGTTGTATACCTGGCACATGCATGGGTCATTGCTCAGTGAAGGGATCAGGGTCCCATCAGGTGACTATGGAGCTCAGCTGAGAGGGGGCAGGGTTTCCTGCTCCTGCAGGAAACAGAACTGGGCTGGCACCAGTATAGACGCTCAGGTTCAGAACTCAAACTCTAGACCCAAGTGGTCAAGGTGCCAGGTGAAACGTGGGCTTCCAGTCCTAGCTGGACTTCAGATCAATGCCCAGAAATTTGCTAGTATTAAGGATGCCACAGGTTTTGCAAGGAGCACAAGTATCTAATAAGAAGCATCTGTGGCTGATGTGGGATTCAGAATTAAGCCAAGTGCAAGAGGAGATCACTGAAGTGATTTTAGTCCCTTGGCGGGCTCAGGTTCAGAATTTAGGGAGTCCCACAATCTCTCTCTCTCTCTCTCTCTCTCTCTCTCTCTCTCTCTCTCTCTCTCTCTCTCTCTCTCTCTCTCTCTCTCTCTCTCTTTCTCCTCCCCTCACAAACAAACACGCCTTTACACAGACCCCATTTTCGGGGGTCACATTCGGCGATGCTCAGGGATCACTCCTGCGGTGCTCAGAAGACCATTGGGATACCAGAGATTGGGCTCGCTGTACTATGGCTCCAGCCACTCTCTCACCTTATTGGCTGTTTCACATTGCATTGACTTGACTCTGGTCTGTCTCTGCTGATCCCCCATGATCACATGTGCTACCTTCATCTCCCCGACCCTGGTTGGACCTTTCTGGTAACCCAGATGCTGGCCTGTATCATGTGCTCCTCTATCAGCCAATAAGAGAGGGGTGGGTGGGGCTGGTCCACGGGCTGATTGGTTTAGATCTTCATCACATGACTTCTGCTTCTTCTCTTTCCTTCTCTTCATACTCTTTCCTCTTCTCTTCACCTTTGCATTCCTCCTTCCTCTGCCTACTTTCTCTTCTCCTTCTTCTGACTGTGAAATTGCATATCATCAACTTTATTGTTTAAGTTTGGGGTCATACCCGGTAGTGTTCAGGAGTAACTCATGGCTCTGTAGACAGAGATTACTCCTGGCGGTACTTGGGATGCCAGAGATTGAACCCGAGTCATTGAGTGTAAGTAAGGTCAGCAGGTGCTCCAGCTCCAACATCATAATCATTATTATGCTTTCATTAGGGAATTTATGACGACACCAAGAAGCCCTTCTCTGGTTTTGAGAGCTGCAACATCTCTGTCTTGGGGAGACCAATGTCTTTTGGCTTTTGGGGTGCCCTTTGCATAGTAGACTGGAACTTTTTGTCTCAGTTGTCCTGGGGGCCCGGTTCAAGATGTGGGTGTGCACTGCATCCATTATCATCCACGTGTGGAAGGGGGTTTTGGGACTTGGATATTCTAGGACATGTCCTGACTATCCTGATTCTGCAGACATCCAGAATCATTGCTCTAAAGTTCCAGTGATCAGCCTGGAGCTCCTTCTACTCTAGATGGAAAAGCATGGCAGGGTCTGTCTTTGCCCTTCTGAGCACTGTCTCTGGGTGTGTATCGGATACAAGGAAAGGTTTGGAAGAGATCTTGATCATCAGATCTACTTCTAGGCACCTTCTTGACCCACGTAACCGGGTTTTAAGTGGAGCAGCCTCACCCACCAAGTGTCTACAGGGAGGGAAGAACTACCAGAGAATAGGGTGGGGTGGTGGTTGATTTGTCGGACTGTGACTGAAAGTGTACTGCCTTGGATCTCTGCTCCACATCTCCTGCCCAGCTTCCAGTTATCTCAGTATTTCTCAAGGGCTTCCTCCTCACTGGCAAAAAACCAATTCTCCACATCAAAAATGAGCGGGCAGACATGGGGAGAGAGGGCTGAAGCCTTTATGGTGTCAATGAGGTGGCGAGGTCACGCCAGATTTAGACACAGGACAGGATACCTAGTCTGCCACTCAGTCCCCAGGCTTCAAGTAGGCTGGAGCACTCAGGAAATACATCGTGTCTCATCTGGGTTTGCAGTGCTTCTGGCACTGCTGCATGGAATGTGAATCCCTGCCTTGGCTTTGCCCTTGGTTTGCTCTTGTCTTCCTTCCCTGGAGCACAGAGGCTGCCATGAGCCACAGGGGCAACATTATGAAATTCCAAACTCCTGTGCACAAAATAGGACATGTTGCAAGCGACAGAAATCTAATTCATAGTGACTTGGTAGAAAACACTTTCCTATAAGTACAGAATGATATGGAGTTTCCTTTGGCTCCAGGGGCTCAAATGGGGTCATAGCATTTAATCTCTTTCCATCACTTGGTCTTCCTACACTGATATATCTGACCTCACACTTTACTGAGGACAATGCTCTTTGAGAGCAGTTGCAGCCTCCATTCCACTTCTCTTCCAGAAAGAGAATGTCTGCTCCAATGAGTGTCTCACCTGCAAAGTCAGCTCCTGTGGCTAATCTGTGGATCCATACCAACACCTCTGAGGATGCTAATAAGCAATACCTAGCTTGTGTGTTTGGTTAGACTACCAAGTTGCATGAATGCAAGTGTCAGAAAAGTTTTGTTTCAAATGCAAGTGGGGGTTCTGTTTCCCAAAGAAGAGGGTATGGGTGTTGAGAATAGGGTCCAAACCAATGAAAATTTAGGGAGTGCCTCCCTACAGAAGGTTCCCCAGTAGTAGGTCATTAGAATTAAGTCCCCATCCCAGTCCCTCTTCCCCAGCCAGAAATTGGCTTTGGGACCTTGACATCGTCGCCTGCACTTCCCAGCTTTGCTGGCAGGCAGTGCTGTCTCTACAGCCTTCAACACGGAGCCTCCACTTTGCTTTTTAATGAGTTGTGTTGTAGTAAAAGCTGACTGCACTGCAGCTTTATGCTGTCTGCAGCTAGAGGCAGTGTCATAGAAGAGAATCGCTTGGAGGGAATCTGGCTCCTATAATGTTCTCAAGAGGAAAGAAATGGAGAGAGAGGGAGAATGAAAGGAAAGAATGAAGAGAAAGGGAAGATGGGAGCAAAGGAGAGGAGAGGGAAGGAGGAAGGACGGGAGGAAGAAAGAAATGGAGGAAGGAAGGGAAAAATGAGAAAGGGAGGAATAATAGATGGAAAAGAATGAAGGAAAGAAAACAGGAAGTTGGTTTGGTTGAATATATTTAAATATATTAAGTATATTTAAATATGAGTCAAGGAATCTGAGTATTTCCCCAAGGACGCCCTTGCCACCATGCTGCCTGGGGCTGACTTTTGTGGGAGGACTGTCCCCTTGATTTTCAGCTCAAGCCAGATGGTAGGTAGTTTCCACGTTACAGGCCACATGGCCTGGTTCCCCAAATGTACCACCCTGCCATTTTATCCTGAAAGCAGACACTGACAGTCTATCAGTAAGTTTTCATGATTGCATCCAAATAAAACTTTATTTCTAAAAGGGCAATGGGCCAGACTTGGTCATACATTGTGAGCCCCTGACCTAGACCAAAAAAACTTCAGGAACAATTTGTACCCTGAGTCAGGGAGCTGGTGTTTTATTTTTTCAGACAAACTTTGCTAAATTACAGTGTCCAGCCAATGAAGCACAGTTTATGTGTGTCGCGCTCTCAGTCTTCTCCAGTGCCCCAGTCAGAATAGAGAACATCTGTGTGGCTTTGGCTCGAGGCCTCTCCCCACCATCCTCTGCCAGGCCTCCATTTGATCTCATCTCCACGGTGCACATCAGTTTGGGCTGTTCCAAGATTTCATTCCTGTCTGGTCAGCGAGTCTGCCATGATGTTTTTCTTTTTCTAGTGTTAGGAATTGCACCCAGGATCTTCCAACTGAGGTATGTGCAAATCTGTCTTGATTTTATTTTTAAATTCTTTATATTTTTGGTTTGTAAGCCACACTAATCAGTGCTCAGAGTTTACTCCTGGCTCTGAACTCAGGGATCACTTCTGGCAGTGCTCGGGGGAACCATACATCTTATCCATACATCTATCCATCTACCTATCCATCCAGTCATCCACTCATCCATGTATATGTATACCATACATTGATTTACTATGCTTCCATCATCCATCCACCTATCCATTCACTCTTTGATAATCCATCCTCTTACCCATCCATCCACTCATTCATCCTCCCACCCATCCATCCATCCACCTATCAATTCATTCATCCCCAGTATCAATGCTTTTGATAGTCATATCATTGCTATTGTGTTGGCATGATTTACAGTTCTATTCTAAGCATGTTCCTCCCACTAGTGTCCCCATTTTACAGATGAGACAACTGACTCCTAAAAAGTTGCCCAAGCTCTTTGTCAGTTAGTGGTGGAACTGAGTAGGGATCAATATACTGATATGCCTGATCCACCTTGCTTTTTCTTGGAAAGACATCTGCATGTTTCTGGGGTGCACAGCCATATTTCACCTGGTACCAGAAGACAAGTCCCCAGAACTCAGAGCAGGAACATTTGAATGGGTATTGACTGATGGACAGACAGGCAGGAGAGAGTGAGGGTGGGCATATGCTACCTTCACTGTGCCCAGAAAGTCTTCCCTGAAGCCTTTGTCTTACTACTCATTCTAGAGCCTCAATCTCCCCATAAAGACAGCCTGCCATGGCAGGCCGTATCTCCCAGCTCAGAGAAGCCCAAAAAAACTGTTTCCCCAGGTCCAGGATAAGCTTTTTACTTTGGAAGCCTAGGCTGCTTTTGTAACACTCACTCATTGTTGCCAAGAGCCCCAAAAATACTTTTATTAATGGAAAATCAGGGATGGCTCCCCAAGGAAATATTTTGACAAGCCCAGAGAAGCCAGCAGGAAGTTCTCAAAACACAACCTAGGGAGGCTTGGGGCCTCTTATCTTCTATGGAAGCTTCAAAGTGTCCCCTGCTTCTGCCAGCTGGACACTTGCTCCATCATCACATCTCTAAGCAATGCTCTGGGCTGCCCTGGATTGGAGTGGTACTGGATTGGCACAGGGCTTTGCACTATAACCAGGTCCCTGCCCACATCCTGTTCTGGTGCCAGCCCTGCAGAGTCCAGCCACTCTACACCTGTCCCCACTGTTCTTTCTCTGACTGCACTGAAGACTGGGGAGGCCTGCAGACATCTTTCTGTGCTACCTCACAGCACTTGCCAGGAAAGGGAGGTTCCAAGATACTTTCCTAGCATCCAGGCCAGAATGCCCAGCTGCAGCTGTTTCTGAATCTTCCTGTTGTATGCTGAGAGCACCTTCCTGGGTGGATGCCACACCCCAGCTCTCGCATTGAGCCCCATTATGGATTAAAATACATTCGAAGCTCTAGGTTACCAAGTTAAAGAGAGCTAATACTGGTCCATAGCCAGGTTATCTGGCCCCAGTAATAGCACCTCTGTACTCTGCTCAGAGGACACCAACCCCAAAACTCATGTGGGATGGTGGTTTTCAATGTTCTTCATACATAAAGGCCCTTGGTTACTTGTAAAATAAATCTCTGCTAAGACACAAGTGAATAGCTGTCTTAAGATCCTCAAGCAATGGCTTCAATGTGATGTGTCTTTTTCTCTTACAGCAGGCCCTGAGAAGGAGGTCCGGGGTAGCTAAGAAGTTTCTGCGATCATTAGAGATCCATGGCCCTTCTGTCTGGCTGCTCTGTCTTTCCTAATACAGTTTCTTTGCCCTGGCTCAAAATGGCTGCTTGAGCTCCTGCCATCAAATTCCCCAGCTAGCAGAAAGAGACCAGGAGCAGCTGAGAGTGTGTCCTGTCTCTTTAAGAGGTTTAGGTTTAGGCCTTTCCACCATATGACTCAGAGTAAATCATTTAACTTCTTTTGTCAGCTGTGAAAGGAGAAAATATTTGAACTCTTTTCAAAGGTTATAAGGATTAGATGAGTTAATACATGTCAAAAACTTGGAATGGAGCAAAGTATGGAGCAAACACTCCTTACATCGATGTGCTCAGATCCCGATATCTGAAGGCCTTTCCCACCTACCTGCTTCCCAAGGTTGGATCACCAAGGTGCCCCTCACAGCACTGAAACTCAGCTATTCACAGGGTTCTTCCTCAGGCTCAGCAGAGACTTCCTTGGAGCCTCTGAACACCCATCCTGAAACCACATGTCTCCATGTATCTTCCAGGCAATCAGCATCCAGCTCTTGAACTTCAATCAGTTCTACGCAGTGTCACTGCTTCCAAGAAGCCTTCCTGACCACCCTGGCTAAAATTGCTGAGATTATCTCGTTAGTTCCTTTCCAGATCTTGCTCATAGGAGATAAAGTCATGACAATGTTGAACAAATCTACACAGTCACACAATAGCTCCTCTTGAAATATTTTAAAAGGAGGAGAAATGTTTATATTAAAGGCATCCAGTTCTTCAGCTGGAGCTGGATGAAGGGGAGCCTCTAAAGACCCCCTCAGGTTCCTCTCTCCCCACTTTTCTTCTTGGTCCACAGAAGGAGAAAGTTGTGGCCAGTGACTGTAGCTTGGGGAAGTCCCGCTCACTCCATGTGAGTGCTCTGGCTTCTAGGAAAATCCTGTCTCTAAGGGCCTGGGGGGCCCTTCTAGGGATTGTTATCACCCCAACACACACCCCACATTCCCAAGGGTGCCCAGGCTTTGAGGAGTCATGTGGAGCTAGGCCTCTGGAATCCTGCTGTCAGCAGCCTGAGGGCTGGCAGGGAGCATCTGGGGTTCTCTCACTTGCCCAGGGAACCTCCCTCTTGGGTCACATTCTGGCTCAGCTTCGGGGGGACCCCGGGATTACCCCGGGTGGCAGCACTTCTGAGCTGGAAAAACTGGCAGTGGGGTTATTTTGGGAAGCCAGTCATGAGAACCTCCCAGGCACATGGGAAGGCTGTGAAAAGCAAGACAATGTATTTTGGAAGCATCCAGCCTGGGAGACACCTCACACCGCCGCCACCGCGGAACGGGGAGTTCTTTCCGTATGAGGCGACCTTTCCACCCGAGCAGGGGACCTGCCAGCTGCCGCCCACTCTGCCTCCCCTGCCAGCCCCAGCTGGCTACTGGGCCACCTCCTGGGCCACGTGATGGGCGAGGGTCTGAGAGGGTGGCTGGATCGACATCTGTACATCCGTTCATTCATTCATTCATTCATTTATTCATTTGTTCAACAAGGCCCTGAGCAGCTCAAGAATGGGCATTTGGCTTTGGAGCCAGCCTGTCACTGATTCCGGCTTCCATTGTGCCTGCTGATGGCCTTGGTCTCTGTACCTGTTTTCCCACCTGCAGAATGGAGTGAGTCCATCATGATCTTCCTCCCCTACACTGGGTGGGTGGTTTGGATGAATGAGCTTGGAAGAGCATTTGGCACGGTCACAGATTAGGGGACTTTTGAAGGTACTTCCTGAATGTTGTCCCCTTGGACTACCCTGTCATCAGGCTCGTGCCACATGGGTGAGGACTGAGGAGGGAGATCTGCCGAAAGGGGCACCCAGTCCAGAACAGGCGAAGTCTATGCTGAGGTAGGAGGCTAGGTAACCTCTCCCCCAGACCCCATCTTATGCATAAAAGGTCCCTTTAAAGTAAATAAGGGTGAAAGAACGGAGGTAGGTGGAAGAGGAGCTCAAGGAGAGGAGACCCTGATGGAATTGTGACACTTGGACTCCATGAGAGCTGCTGGAACAAAGGGCTCTGGGCCAAAGTGGGAACAGAGCACCCAAGTGAGAGAGGACAAGGCAGGACAGGATGGCTGGGCAAGGGGTGCCACTGGAGGAAGAGGCAATGGGGTATGGCCTTGGAAGCCCCTCAGGTGATCATCTCCAGTCACTCACATTGCCCCATAATGACCTAAGAGACCCCCCTATGATAGCACAATTTGTGTTCAGCAGTGGCAATCTGGGGCCATTGGATCATGGACTGTCTAACTGCTCTCTCCAGGGCTGGTGGTTGTAGGCCTCAGCTGGTCTTCCTGGGACCTCTTCAAGGCATGGTATGAGATTCCCAGAAATGCAACTCAGCACTTACACCCTCAGGGGTTCCATGCCCCAAGGTACACCAGACCTTTCCCATCAGGCTGCCGTTAATGACCATGCAGAGGCCAGGTGCTCTGATCTGTGGGCTAGGGAGCCCTCACTGCAAAGGCCCTGCTGCTCTAGGGACTCTCACCTCACAACCCATGAGGGGATCCAGTACATCAGCACAGCTCTTGGTTCTCCAGCAAACTCCAACTCAGAGAGTACTTGTGTTTCCCCTAGACCCAGATTAGCACTGCCTCCTGAAGAGGGTTATCCAAGGCCCAAAGGGGGGTGGTAGGAACTATGGAGAGAAAGGATGGGTGGAGCAGAGAGAAGTTTCTCCAGGGCCCAATGGGGAGCAGGGCAGAGCAGGGCTCCAAGTAATCTGAAGGTAGGAGCATGGAGGGGAGGTAGAGGGGCAAGCTGAGCCCTGAGGCTGGGAGGGCATGTGGAACCGAGCTGTCATTGGACTTGGCCTCTGGGATATAGGCACCCTGAGCCATGGTGGGGTTTAGGTAGAGAAGAATACCACAATCCAGGTTCCTCTTGACTTCCAGAGTTGAGGATGAATCAGGCTGGGAAGAGTAGGCTCTTGGGCTTAGAGCGAGTGAAGCAGAGAGATCAGGAAAGAAGCCAGAGAAGGACCAGTGAGACAATACAGTGAGTGGGGGCCTTGCTTGGCACCCAGCTGACTTGGGTTTGATTCCCAACTCCCCAGAGCCTTCTCGCAGTGATTCCTGAGTGCAGAGCCATGAGAGTAAGCCCTGAGCATGGCTGGCTGTAGTCCCCAAACAAAATAAAAAGCCAGAGAAATCCTAAGAGGTGTCCAAAGTGGGTGGGCAGGGCTGGTGATATGGGGGGAAGATGGAGGGATGGACTCAAGGGGTCCATGTTTCCTGGTTGTGGCTGACCCTGGTTCCTGCCCCTGTGTCAGAGCTGGACTACAGGGAGCAAGCCTAAAAGCAAGTGGACACAGAGGGGGCATTGAGGACCTGGGGAAGCTCTTCCAAAACCCATCTCTCATTGGCTGTGCAACCTAGGCGTAGTTAGAACTCCTCTCTGGGCTGTATTTCCCCCTTGACCAAATGATAATCATAGGGCATTGACTCATAAGACAGTGTTCAATGAGCCATCATCCAGGGGACAGTTTTAATTTTTCCTGGGTTTTCAGGGGTCTCCACAATTGTCCACTAGATAAGGCTGGATGGTGACCAACAGGACACTTGGGCTGGCCAGAAAGAGAAAACGCTAGTGAGGCCTGTCTGAAGTTTCTCTCAGCTTTTAGGGTTATTGGGCTTGAATCAGTGCTAGAGAGATGGGCGTCCCTGCAGAATCCCCCTTTTCTAAGAAAGACTTGAGGGGACTTAGGTGCAGTGGTGGTGTGAAGGACAGAATAAATCTCCAAACCACTGAGTCAGCAACACTGAAATCAGGAGAGAGGCCCAAACTGTAACAACCAACCTTTAAAAGGTGCTGGGGGAGCTGGAGTGAGTACAGTGGGTAGGCCATTTGTCTTGTATATGGTTGATCCAGATTCAATCTTCAGCATCCAGTACAGTTCCTTGAACACCACCAGAAATGACCCCTGAGCACAGCCAGGAATAAACCCTGAGCAACATTGAATGTGGCCCATAAATGAAAAGAATAAATAAAAAATAAAAAAGTGCCTGGAAGTGGGTGGGGGAGGTATGGGATGGACTCTAGGACATTAGGTGGAGGGAGGTTGACACTGATGATGGGAATGGTGCTGAAATAAAAAATAAAAACATAAATCCCCCTTCCTGATTTATACTCTGCCAGGATCAGGAGCTGCCTGCCCTTCAGTCTTCCCTGGGATTCTGGTTCTCCAGCCAGCCAGATGGCCTGTGTCTTGAAGCCTCCTCCCTGTGGCCACCTGGACACCTCTTCTTGGCCCAGATTCTGCTTCTCTTGCGCCTTTTTTTCCTTCCAGCCTGGCATGCTCCCACCTCAGCAGAGAGCCTCTATTTTGGGGAGTTTTCGTGGAGAAATTTGTGGGTGGAAGGTCCCCACCCACCCCCCCTCGGAGCTTCCCTGCAAAAAAAAAAAAAAAAGGAAAAAAATGGAGAGAGTGCTCGGGAGAGCAAACAGTGGGCGGTGCAGTTCAAAAGGACAAAATCAATGGCTGGCCGGAGAATGACACTGACCGTGGGAGCGGGGCAGTGATTCAGCTGTGACCACCCCCTAATCCTTAGTCTAGGAGGGTCACTGTAAGCAAGGGGCCTCCTCTGGAAGGTGGCTAAGGCTGATTCTACCCATTCAGGGCCCCCCGACGACCATCCCAGTCTTGTTGAGCACCTGTGGAGGCCAGCCCGCCTCAGAGTCTAAAATTATCCCCGATAATGAGTCTGGCAGAGGGGGGCCAGCCTGCTCGTTTCCTGCCTGGCTTCTGGCCTCCAAGACCTCAGCTCCAAGTGAGGCCTCTGAGAGGCAGGATTGCCCACCAAGAACAGGGGTTTGGCTGCCAAGCAGTGCTGGGTTCAGATTCGGCAGTCAGTGAGAGTCTCTGTGTGCGCCTGTCAACAACAGGGGTCACTGCTCCAGCTTTGAGCAGCACGAAGGGATGCAGAAACAGGTGACAGCTCCCTCACAAATTGGCCATTGAAAGGGTTGATTTTTATGGCTTAGAGGCCACACCTGGTGGTACTCTCTGGTTACACCCTGTTCCATTCAGGGGCAGGAGGTGGGGGAAACTCCTAATGGTGCTTAACAGTGCTGGGAACTGAATTCGAGGATCCTGCATGAGAGCCTGTGTTCAACCTTTTGAGCATCTTAGACTGGGAAGGTTTTTTTTTTTTTTTTTGGTTTTTGGATCACACCTGGCAGTGCTCAGGGGTTACTCCTGGCTCCATGCTCAGAAATCGCTCCTGGCAGGCTCGGGGGACCATATGGGATGCTGGGATTCGAACCAATGACCTTCTGCATGAAAGGCAAACGCCTTACCTCCATGTTATCTCTCCAGCCCCAGGAAAGTTTTTTTTTTTTTTTTTAGTTTTTGGGGCCATACTAGGCAGTACTCAGGGGTTACTCCTGACTGCACATAGGGATTACTTCTGGTGATACTTGGGGACCATATGGGATGCTGGGGATTGAACTTGTGTCAGCTTTGTGCAAGGCAAATTCTGCTTTTCCTTCTGTATTATCACTCCAGCCTCCAAAATTGCTATTTATAACCCCTCTCCCCAGTATGATTGCAGTTCTCAGCTTTCTGTGCTTACATCCATGCTGATCAAAGTGTCCTTGTCTTGTCGACCAGGTAAGGGGGCAAGCATCATGACTCTGCTTAAAGGGCATCTAACCCTATGCTGCTTACTAGAACCTTCTAGAACTGTATTCAACACTGCAACAGGCACCTCAGTCTCCTTGAGTTGTGAAATGGCTTCTGCGGACTTGAAATGTGGCTCATGTGGCTGAAGAGCTGACTTGAATACTTTTGCCATAAACCTAATTACATTTTAGCAGCCCTGCCATGTGGGTGGCGGGACCACACCAGACACCACAGTCCCACCCGTGTTGGTGTCAGGGGTGACTTTGCTGAGTGTGGGGGCACAGAAATGCGAAGACCCTTGCTCAGGATGGGTGCACAGTAGGTGCTGAGTCGGGCTTACTACACAGAGTGTGATTTGTGCTGATGAACTGCTCGTCCCAAGCCTTTTTCAGTTTTCATTAAGAGGAAAAGTCCCATGTGCCAGAAAGCTCCTCCATCTCAAGCCACGCTGGACAGTGGGTCAGCCAGAGCTCAGTAACACTCTGAAAAGAATCCCTTCCATAGCTTTCATTTACACCAAAAAACTGCCCCCAGCCCCCTCCCCATGCAACTCTGTTCCCCCCACCCAAGTGGGGGCATATCCCATAACCCAGGGGTCTTAAACTCAATTTTCCTCGGGGCCGCAGGAGGCAAAGTCGGGGTGAGGCAGGGCCGCATAAGGGATTTCGAATATTTGCAATAAAAAATCGCATTAGTAAGAAAAAAAAATCGCTATGACTGTAACCCAACTATGATCATGTTACTTAAATAAAAAATATATTTAAAGGGACCGGAGAGATAGCACAGCGGCGTTTGCCTTGCAAGCAGCCGATCCAGGACCAAAGGTGGTTGGTTCGAATCCCGGTGTCCCATATGGTCCCCCGTGCCTGCCAGGAGCTATTTCTGAGCAGACAACCAGGAGTAACCCCTGAGCACTGCCGGGTGTGGCCCAAAAACCAAAAAAAAAAAAAAATATATATATATATATATATTTAAAAAAAAAAGAAAAGAAAAAAATCGCAAAAAATTGCATTAAACATTTGCATACCCCAAACGGAACTGCTCGGGGTATGTGAATGTTTAATGCAATTTTTTTCTTACTAATGCAATTCGGTAAGCGAATAATCACGAATACTGCGATATTTGAAGGCCGGCGTGGGCCACAAAATGTTGTACGGAGGGCTGCAAACGGCCTGCGGACTGCAAGTTTGAGGCCCCTGCCATAACCTCTTTCTTGGCAGAGAGCTGCACAGAATTTTGGGTAAGACGTCTGGTCTCTGAGCACAGAGGGAAGCAGGCTTGGCTGCCCTGGGGTCCAGTAGGGCTCTTTCACCCCTTTTCCAGTTTTGGGCTTACTCTGGTTCTGCACTCAGGGATTCCTTCAGATGGAATTTAGGGTACCCTATGGGGTTCTAGGAATCAAACCCAGGCCAACCATCTCCAAGGAAAGCCACTCTACCCACTGTGCTATCTCTCCGGCCCCTTGGAGTAGGCTTTAGGTGAGTTCCTGGTCCATGTGGCGGTGTCTCAATCACCTTGGGAGTCTCTAGGATGCAGACATAGTTGTCTCAGAGACTTCCACGGGGTTGCTGAGGGCTGAGGCATGAGACCGCAGCACTCCATCAGCTCCTCGGGGTAGCTCACAAGTTCACATCCCATCAGCTGTGGGAGGGAGAGGCACTGAGTCAGACAGTTCAATCAAAAGCTGCAGGGGTGGGGGCACGTATGGGGCCAGAGAAGCACCTCAGAGCCTGTGGGGGTCTTGTTCTGTGGGTGGCAGGTCTGTGGGGTATCCCTGACCCTGCTGCCCGGGCTGTGTAGAGTTCACGGCATCTCTTTCCTTTCTTTTCCTGTTTATTCAGAGCATGTGTAAACACATGCGTTGCTTGGTTTCCCGTCTCTTTGGCCATTTCATTCCTGCTGGAGCCTTTGAGCATCACTGGAAACCTGGGGTTTTCTAAATGAATCTAAAAATAAAATCCGTGAAAAAAAAAATCTTGGAGAGTTGACACAGGCAGTTTCTTTTCCCTCCTCCCTCTCCTTCTCTTCCTCCTCCTCCTCCTTTTCTGGAGCCCCCTCCACCTCCTCCCCAAACCTAAAGCCTCCCCCAAATCTGAGCAGTGAGAGACCCCCATGGGACTAGAAAGCTCCAACCTCCCCCTCTCCAGGGCACTGATTTCCTAGGGACGGGCGGCCAAGGGAATTTTCTTTGAAGTGTGCCCCCCCCCCCGGGAAAGGGGAGTCTTGGGCTTGCATTTAGGATTAGCCTGGGCCTGTAGGGTCCAGGTCGCAAGCCGCCCCTCCTTCCCTCCACTCCCCCGCGCGCCCTGCCCTCCCCACCCTGGCCAGGCCCGGCGTGGACACTTCGCTGCCCCCCACCCCCTCTCCCTGACTCGGCTGGAACAATCGAGGACTTGTGCTGGCTGCCGAGGGAGCCACGGAGCTGGCTGGCCGCGGAGTAGGCGACGTCATGGATTCCTGAGTGTGAAGTTTGCAGGAAAGCCCTTAGTTTTGGAGATGGCCGGGAGCCAGCGGTTTCCATGGCGCTGGATAAACAGGAGGAAACAGTGAGGGAATCCCGTTATTTTACTGCATTGAAAGCCTATAAACACGGAGCGCCGGGGAAGGAAGTCGCTGTAAGCCCGAGCTTACGGCTCGCAGCCCCGCGAGCGAGCATGCTTTAGAGAGCAGGCGCCCCTCGGCTGCCGCGCGCCCCCAACTCAGCTCTGCGCGCCGTGCGCCCGGTCCCCTCCAGATGCAGAGAGAGGCTACGTTCCGCCGGGGGCTCTGCCACCCGCTCCGCATCATGGGGTCTGTGGACCAAGGTAACCGCCTGCCCTTTTTCCTTCCCGCCACCGGTTCTTCCCTTCTGCTCCTGCCCCAGCGGCGCTTTGCAGCTCGGGACCGAGGTTGAGGTCTTGGGGAGACCCGGGAACCCACCCATTCAGGGCGCGCAGGTAGCGCCAGCACCGCGCACCAGAGCCGAGCCGGGCGCACTCTGCGTGGGGGGACAGCGACTGTCCCGCAGAGGGACTCCCCGGGCTAGTGGGTTCTCCCGGGTCTCCCCCAGACACGGGACACCAAGGAGGGGTGCTCGCTGCTAACCCTGGCTGCTTTTTTTTTTTTTTTAACTGTTTCAGCGCTCGGCTTTGGACAGCAGATGCGGGCAAGCTGTACTATTATTTATGGTGGTCCTTATTGTTAATCATGAGGAGTTATGGGTTCTTTAGCCTTCCCCCCCCCCCCCCATAGAATAGGCTTGATATGCAATTCAATTCCAGTGTCAATGCAGGCACTAGGCTGCCTTTTTAGCAGCCACAGCTGCGTATCGGATACTCTGGGACATTTGCACTCTTTCCTCCCACCCCCATAAATTTGATGGGCAAAATCCTTCATGCCACATCCCTCAAAAGGGCACGGTCCCTTCAGCATCTCTTTCTCTTTCTCTGATTTCACTCAAACGCCTGCGTTTCTGCCTCTTTCTCCCGTACCCCCATTTGGGAAGGCTATTCTGGAAGGATACCACTTGGGTTTTACCCGAGAATAGGGAGAATGTTAAGAAAGTACAATCAGAAATGGCCCCATCTGTTTGGGACTGGGTGGGGGTTCGGGTGGATTACCTTTAATTGTCGAACCCCAGCAACATGATGTTCTATTTCTTGGGGCCAGTTTGGCCCCGGTGGAGTGGGAGTGCGCTGCCCCAGGGCAGAGCCTTAAGAGTTAAGTGAACTAAATGCGCGTGGGAGGAGTTAGTCCCCTGTCTTAAAATCCCAGTTGAATGTAGGTTTTGTGCTCTGCGTGGCTGATTAAAGTTCTTGAGGGGGCGGTGCTTGGCGGGGGGTTGTGGGGGGGGGGGGAGAATGACAGTTTCAGTAAATAAACCTGAGGGTTTTTTTGTTTTTTGGAAACCGGAGAGAGGGACCCGGTGCACTTGCATAGGTGAATGGTTTATTTCATCACCGTAAATCCCAATGACACAGATTTTCAGCTTCGTTCCACTTTTCAAAGCAAGACGCTGCCAGCACTTAGAGCGATTTAACTGGAACCAGTTTCTTCTCTCAGCAAGCGGTCAAACTTATGAAATAATGTCTTTAAGAAAACCCATGAATATTGAATCATCTGTGAAAGTGATGGTCTCAGAGAGACAACAGATACATAATGGGGCGAATTGGTTTTTACTGGCATTCATGCTGGAGCATTTCGCATGTGAAGATGCTGGGGGCAGGGAGGGGGGTGTTAGTTAAGCTTAGGATGCCAAGCTGAAGTCTATTCAGAAGGAGACAAAGCTGGGATGAAATCTTGAGTTCTCGTCTTCCTGTGAAATTTCACAAGCACTTCACATTTGATGGTTGTACTCTATTCCCCTTCTATAGGAACCCACTTCTCTCTATCTAGGTTTGGAAATATGTAAATTTGGCCACTGCATGCATGCTTGGCCTCTTCTCCCCAGACTGTGCTCATGGCTGCAGCACTTATGAGTATATATATATATATATATGTGTGTGTGTGTGTGTGTGTGTGTGTGTGTGTGTGTGTGTGTGTGTGTGTGCAAAGTAAGCCCACAAATGTGCAAGACATGGCACCGTCTTGCCCTGGACAAGCCACACTCAGTCAGCCTTGGTCACTGGGCACCCTATAGCAAATACCAGTCTCAGAGGTAGCTGGCTTTTGAGCTGCTTCAAGTGGGCCCTGCATGGGGGCTCATGAGAGGAAGCCAAATGCCTCTTTAAGCTCCAGAACCACCAGTAGCTGAGGCACAGAGCCAGAGTGTATGGGGCCCATGGGCCGGATCGCAGAGCAGCCAATAGAAATATTTGCACGGTAAGAAAATACGGCACAGGCTGGGCAGCTTTGGGTCCCAGCCCTGGGAAAAAGCGAGGAGCAGGAGAGAGGTGTGCTCCGTGTTATCGGGAGTGGGATGATGGAAAGTATTTCAGAAATAAACAAAACAGGCAGGGTAAATCTGGCTGGCGTCAGACCCAACCTCCCTGCCTTCAGCTTGGACTCAATTTCTCCTGGGCTGCATTGCCCCGTCCAGAGAATGGGGATCTGTAGCCTTATAGTGCCTCTGCCTCCACATTTGTGGAATAGGTACAAGAACAATGATGCTCTTCTTAAAGGGCTGCTGGGAGAGTCCATGTCAACATACAACTCTAGCAGGGGAAATAGAAGTCACCGTCGCATTGTACAAAAGATGCAGAACTCCTGCTTATCTTGGTGGAGAAATGGGAGTTCACAGCAAACATTCTTCTTAGGGTTCTTTGTAATTTAGGGAGCTGCTGGGAGGGGGGGCAGTCACAGATTGTTGTAAAATCACAATTTTTTTTTTTTTTTTGGTATTTGGGTCACACCCGGCAGCGCTCAGGGGTTACTCCTGGATCTGCACTCAGAAATCATCCCTGGAAGGCACGGGGGACCATATGGGATGCTGGGATTCGAACCACCGTCTGTCCTGAATCAACTGTGTGCAAGGCAAATGCCCTACCACTGTGCTATCTCTCTGGCCCCAAGAGATCACAATTTCTTCATCAGTCAAAGGAGCTCATAAGAGTGCTGGCTAAGGTCAGAGAGATAGTTCAGGAGTTAGTGAGCATGTGGCTGAGCTGGTTGATCCCCATAATCACTTGGTCCCCCCAAGCAGAATCACATCTTGAGTTCCTCATATTTCATCTCTGGTTGGTTGAGAATCACTGAAAACAACACTTGGGAGGAATCAATAAAACTGAGGAGTGCACTGGCTTGCTTTGTTGTTACTCCCAAGTCAGTACTTGCTGGGTGCCATGCCCTTTGCTATTGTCATGAGAAGCAGCGGAGAGGCTGAGAGATGGGGGACAAAATAGGTTAGTGGCCCAGTGCTTGGCTCTGGGTGGCTCAGATTCTGTCTGTGGTAGACCATACACCCTTTGAGTACTGCTGTTTTCACAGCTGGCAGTGTGTATGGTCAGTCTTGAAACTGTCCTCTTTGTCACTGAGGGGCAGCACTTGACCAGTCTGGTCCATGGGGTCATGATATAGTTTAAGCTCCGGCTAGGTGTTCTCCCCTGTTCCCTGGATCCTAGACTCTCTGATGTAGCCCTGATTGTCTGTGATCCAATCTGACAGACTCAGGACACTGAGGCAGATCAGAACCTGCAGCTGGGCTTCTCCTCAGCACCTGTGGGGGAAAGAGAGATGTGGGAGGGGGGCAGTGCACACCTTCATTATAAGTGATGGGGAAGCTGAGCCAATAGTTGATGTATGGGTGTTGCCTTGCCCAGCCCAGTAGAGGCAGAAGGCTGTGTCCCAGAGAGAGGAAAGCATGACCTTTATGCCCACACTCTCTGCCAGGACTAAAGCCCCTCCTCTTGGGAGACCTCCTGGCTCCAAGGACCCCTTCTAGGCTCTCTTCCTCCTGGCTCCCCATTAGTCCGTCCTCCAAAGACTCCTCCTAGGCTTCTCTTCCAGAACTTCTGAGACATTCACTTGCTTTCCTAAAAGACCTTCTGGTCAAGTCCTCTTGATGAAATGAAGGTTCCTTCACTGGACTCAGGGCCCCTGAAAAATCAGGTCTACTTTCAGGACACTCTGAGGGTCCCAGGTGAGGGTTTGTAGCACAAGAGGTTGATGGTTTGAAGTCTGAGGGAAATTCACAGCCTGGGTTCTGCCGCATCCGGCTGTAGCACCTCACACAATTCTTCCCACCTATGCCTCAGTTTTTTCACAAGGCAAAGGATGGAGCATCAACCCTGCGACCTCTCTGAAACATAAGAGACTCTGTGGGAAGTTGGGTGGGGGAACAAAGACTTCACCTGCAAGCAAGTTCCCATCCTTGAGTAAATAGCGGTGCTGCATTCCACTCAACTAAGCTCTGTATGGCCTGGACATTCATGTAGTCTGTTCTCTCCCACCCCACCCCCTTCCATGTGTGTGTGTTAGTGCATGCACGTATGTGTAATTGTGTGTGTGTGTATGAAGGCTAGAGGAGGAGTGGTCAGGGCACCTCAGTGGCAGGACTCTGCAGAACCCAGTTTGGTCTTTGGGGTTTTGGGGTCTCCCCAGCAGGGTCACCCAGCCCAATGGCAGGCAGAGAGGGGCCTATACATATTCACACATATACAGAGACTCATGTACACATACACACATATACACAGACTCACACACATGTTTGCATATATATATACATCCACCCATAGAATGTGGATGTAGGGCTTTGTCCTCCCTTCCTCGTGCCTCTCTACCTGCCAGTCCTTCCTTTCTTGTCTACCCAGCTCAATGAAAAGGTCATGATGATTCAACTTGGGGGTCCTGTACCTTCACGTCCCTACCTCCCACTTGGCTTATCCTTCACAAGGCCCCTCTGTGCCCAGTGCTGAGTGCCCGTTTCAGCCGCAGTTCTACAAATTCCAGGTTTGCTCTTGGCCCAGCCAGGCTTCCTGCTGGCAACTTTCCTCCTGCTGCTATTGTGGGAGCTGCAGGGTTTCATCTCCTCCCAAAATGCCCCTTAGCTAATAATACCCCAGAGGGCTCAGCTGGGAATGGGGCATTCTGGCCAGCGCCAAGGCCTATCCAGGAGGCAGTGAATAAAAGTGACAGCCTTTCAGCTCAGACCCAGAGTGTTTCCATGCTGAGTCTCATGGTTGGGGTTGTGATGGCTGGTCAGGAAGGACGTGTTGAAGGCTTGGGACTTGCCAGCCATATGCTGCCACCACGACTGGCCATGTGCCTGGCAGGACCCAGAGGGACACAGAGTAGTAGGGGCTGTGTCCTCAGGGCTCTTAGGGCATTTAGGTGGAGATCTCAGAACAGAACGTCTTCGTGGGGTCCTGATGTTGTAGTCCCCATGAGCCAGTCAGTCCCACAGTCACACGGTCACATGGGCAGCCCTGTTGGCTACCCAGTCTACTGCCCCTCCCATCCCAATCCACTATTCCAAGATCCTTGAGTTTTAGAACAATGAATGTTTTGGTTTTAGCTATTACACACCCATTTTACAGATGTGGCAATCAAGACACACAAAGTTCAGGGGTCTTGCTTAAAGGGCCTGAATGAACTCGAGGAAAAATCTAAATTGTATCCCTTTCTTCCTTTCAGTTTTAGGCATGCTCCTTATTTTACAAAGATCTCCCCTGCCTTGTCTTCAAACCTAAGGTTTCCTTGGCTGGGCTTGAGTCCCTCCTGCCTCCCCCACCCACTGGATTTGCACCTCCCAGACTTGGAATAATGACCCCATGAACATATTTTTTAGAACATTCTCTTGAAACATTTTTCTCTCTTGTTTTATTGGGAAGAACTTCTCCTAAATTTGTGCTTGGGGGCTTTCTCCTGCTAGTGCTTAGGGGACCATGTGGTGCCTAGGATCAAATTCAGGATTCTCAGATCAAACTTTTAGTTCACAGAATAATTCTCTAGCTCAACAATTTCTTCTAAAAAAAAAACCCAAAACAAAACAAAACCTGTGCAGGCTGATTTTGCTGGAATTGGCAAGATTGATGAAATATTGCTTGTTTGGAATGATGACAGGTAATAGCCATGTTTGAGGGGGAGCTGTAAGCTTCCTGTGTGTGACCCACACTCTTGCCCACACTTCAAACCCAGAGAACTTGCCACTTGGGTTGTGAAAGAGACACATCTCCCTGCTGTTGAAAGTGTCCCTGTTGGCTGGGGCTGGAGAGATAGCATGATGGCAAGGCTTTTTGCCTTGCACACAAAAGGATGGTGGTTCAAATCCCAGCATCCCATATGGTCCCCCGTGCCTGTCAGGAGCTATTTCTTAGCACAGAGCCAGGAGTAACCCCTGAACACTGCTGGGTGACCCCTCCAAACACCCCCCAGAAAAGAAAGTGTCCCTGTTGGGATGAGGAAGGTGGACATAGTCACAGAGGAACCCAGGTTTCACAGAACTGAGGAATAACGGCAGGGAAGTGCAGGGTCCAGGAACTGGTCTTATGAGGCGATCCAGGGAGGGAACGCCTGAAAAAGTGACTTGTGAACTAGGAAGTGAGTATGGCAAGGGCATGGAATGGGGGTCTTAAGCCTCCAGACATGCACATGCTCTGGAAATTTCCAAGGAATGGTTTGGCGGTAAGAAGGGGGAGTCACAGATGACACCCAAGGGAGCTAGGTGGATGTAGCCTAATGAGAAGGAGGTCTGAACATTTAATCCTGACCCTATGAGCAAGGGAGACTCATCAGGAGCATGTGTGAGAGAGTCTCATTGGCTGCTCTGTCAGGCCACAGAGATGATTGTGAGATCTGGGTTGTCCAGGGAGAGGTCTCCAGGGTCACTGGGAAGGGATGGAGGGAAGGAAGAACAGTGTACTTGGGAAGAGGCTGCTCTGCTTTGTGCTTGGGAGTCAGAAAGAAGAGCTTTGTCTTTGGTTTGAAGGGGCTTATGTTTGAGCTGGTTTCTGAGCCACACCTGATGATGCTCCGGGATTACTCCTGACTATGCTTTCAGAAATCGCTCCTGGCTTGGGGGTCCATATGGGACACTGGGGATCGAACCCAGGCCCTTTTTGGGCAGCTGTGTGCAAGTCAAATGCCCTACTGCTGCACTATCGCTTCATGTTTGAGCTGGACAGTGGGAAAGAAAATGATATTTGTCTGAACAGGTCCAGTCTCAGATGCCCCTGCACACTCGCATGGGAGTACTGGGTGATGAGTTGTGCTTCATTTTTTGTTTGTTTGGTTGTGGGCATTCCTGGCAGTGCTCAGAGGTTACTTCTGAATCTGTCCTCAGGGATCACTCCTGGAAGTGCTCAGGGAACCATATAGGATGCCAGGAATTAAACACAGGTTGGCCACATTCAAGGCAAATGTCCTCCTTACTGTGCTATAGTTCCAGCTCCATGATCCGTACCTTAGAGCCTGGCTTTCAGGTCTGAAGAGACAACACAGGGATTAAGGCACTGGCCTTGTATGTGGTACCACGTGTGGTCCCCTGAGCACCTCCAGGAGTGATCCCTAAGCATAGAGTCTGAGTTCAGCTAGGTGTGATTTCCATTATAAAAAAAGAGAGAGTTGCTGGAGTGATAGCACAGTAGTAGAGTGTTTGCCTTGCACAATACTGATCCGGGATGGACTCAGGTTCAATCTCCAGCATCCCATGTAGTCCCCCAACCCTGCCAGGAGCTTAGAGCTCAGAGCCAGGAGTAACCCCTGAGCACCACCAGGTGTGGCCCAAAAACCAAAACCAAAACAAACAAAAAATACCCCAGAGCTGGGTTTTTAGTACAAAGGTTCAGGGCTGTAGATTTGTGAATTTGGGTTTGGAGATGAGCACAGGAAAAATGGCATGCGTCCTAGTTTGATCACCAGGTACAGTCCCTAGAGTCGTGAGCACTGCTAGGTGCATCATTGGAGGCCCTTGAGCACTGCTGAGGTGGCCCAAGTAACTCAGCACTGTGAGATGAGCACTGAAAGGCCAGCACTAACAGTTGCCAAGAACCTCCAGGAGGGGCTCCTGGGCATGCTTCAGAGAACCCCCTTCCAACTGCCGTCCAGAAAAGATGCTTTTTCTAGGTCTGCTGTGTAGAAAAGAAGTAGGTTTGATGGGGCCCTCAAGCTCCAACTTGAATGGTCATTCTGTGCCATTCTGGGCGAGCTCCAAGTTAGTCCTCTTGTTCTTTGTGTTAAGGTGGGGCCATATTGGGGGAATGCTATAGGAGGTAGGAAAAGGGCCCCTTTGATGCTCCACCTTTTCCTCCATAGTTACCCAGATTCTTGGCTCCTGCCCCTTCAATTCCTCTTTCTGCTGTCAACCTTGCAAAGTTCTCTGGAACCCAGAGACAGTCTTGCTTTGTGCTTCTTTCCTTACTCCCTTTGATCTTCTGTTCTCTTGTACCTTTCTCCAGGTGTCTCTCTGCTTTCCAAATACTTCGTCCTTCTTTCAGCCTCAGGACCTTTGCACCCACCACCTGCCTGGCAACCCTTCTCCACAGGGGCCCACAATGCCTCCCAGCAAGACCCTATTTGTCCCCTGCCTCTATCAGTGGGTTTCCCCAGAAGTCAACGTTCTCTCCTTTCTCCATCGGGTCGCAGTGCACCGCTCTGCCCTGAGGGGGCGCTGTGGAGCTAAACTGCCTCCCTGGCCTGGTCCGAGTGCGAGTGCGCAGCAGCTTCCTCTCAAAGGGTATGGGTAAGGCCCCAGGAGGTCAGCGGCAGGGCATAGAAGGTCGCTGGTGCTGTCCTGTTCAGGCCCTCCACCCTGTAGCCACAGAAGGCATGAGGCCAGGCACTGTGCCCCTGGCCCTGGCTCTTAAGAACACGAATTATTTGTTTTGGAAGTAAGAATATTTCTTGCCCCCAACCCTAAGTCCCACCCTTCAAGGTCACCTTTGAAGAGGAAAATCTTATTTTACAAGATCCTGTCCTAGGGTGGCATTTGATCTGTATGCTGTCCCTTTAGGATCTTTGATTGCTTTGGTGCTAATTTAAAATCCTATGAGAAGGAAGGAAGGAAGGAAGGAAGGAAGGAAGGAAGGAAGGAAGGAAGGAAGGAAGGAAGGAAGGAAGGAAGGAAGTATTCTTTTACCAGAACCATATGGTACCTCCAGCATCATCAGGTGTAGCCTTGGAAACTGAGCACTGCTGGGGGGTCCAGGTAACCCTATGTCCTTTGGCAAATATCCTCCTGGCCCTTACACTAAACTGTGGTCTAATTGTTAATTGGACCAGGGGGCCGGAGCAATGGTGCAGCAGTTTGCACTCCGCTGACCAAGTACGAACCTTGGTTTGACACCCCCCCCCCCCCGTGTCCCATATGGTTCCCTAGCCCTGAGCATCACTGGGTGTGGCCCAAAATATAAAAAAAATCACCAGAAATCTTTACAAAGTTTATCTACATACTTTTCTATATATTCAATTTCCATTCGTCCTTCATGGAAGTTTCAGTCCAAGAATCTATCCTTCCATCCATCCATCCATCCATCCTCCATACCTCTATTCATCCACCCATCCATTTGTCCATCTGTCCATTCATCCATTCATCCACCTACCCATCCATTCTTCCATTCATCTACCACCCACTTACCCACCCATTTGTCCACTTCCCTGTTCCCTGTTCCCTATATACACAGTGGGAATGAAAGAGGCAATCAGGATAACGCCTTAGTGAACCTCATAGAATTGGTTTTGGGCAAATAACTCCTGATAGTGCTAGAGTTATTTCTGGCTTAATGCTGAGGATTAAACATGGAGGCCCTTCATGTAAAGTATTTACTCTAGCCTATTAAGCTAAATCCTGGGCTTGAAGTTTTTGATTAGCAAGTTTGGGTCAACCTCATTTTTTTTGTTTCTAGGGAAAGATAGGACCGTTTGGTTGAGGGTTCTATCAAGACTTGTCAAGAGGACTTTCCCAGCACTCTGAAGTGTTGTTATCAAAAGGGAAATGGTGGTTTTGGGTGGCTAAACCAGTCCCATGTCCACTAGCTTAGAAGCATTTCATCACTATAGGATGGGTGACAATGACCCCCAGCTTTCTTCATTCTGCAGTGTATCTCTAACCCAGATTTCAGGGTCGGAAATGAAGATTTTGTGGCGCCAGGGAGATGCACAAAGTTTGGAGCACAAATGTTGCTGGTGAGGGCCCTGGTTTGAGGCCCAGCACTGTACAGTCTTCTGAACACCCTGGAACACTCCTAGAACACTGAGCCAGGACACTGCTGGGTGTGGCCCCTAAGATCCAATATAAGAAAATAAATTCGATGGACCCTCTTTCAATTCTAATAGCCAGAATATACTTCCCAGGATTCATAGTTGGCTAAGTCCTGAATCAATTATGGGCTTTTCTTTGTCCTGTTTCTTTCTTTTGGCTTATTAACATGAATGGGAATGAAGCTGACAATGACAACCAAGGAATGAGAATTATTCTACATAATTAAAATCAGTCTTCAGTCACCTCACAACTTCTTTGCTGGGGCAGGGTGCGATGAATCAGTGTCTGATGCAGTGGTTGCTCCCCGGCCACATGCTAGAAACTTCTGGGTGCTTCTTTATTTATTTTACAAAACTCTGATTTTGTAAAGCGGAGATTCCAGAGTCCAGTGTTCAGATTCTGCCTACTATTCAGATTTCCAGGTGGGTCTCATAGGTGACCAGGATGAAGGAGCCAACTCTGGGTGTGGCTTTAAAAACTTGCTCCTTTTGGGGCCTCTTGGATCCTGGAGAGAAGCAGGGACGCTGGCCCTGTGTTCAGGGAATGTCAAACAAACAAGCAAGAAATGCACATTCCTGTATCTCTTGACTGGGAGGGGCCCAGGAAGGAGCATCTCGCACTGTCCTGCAAACTTCTCTCCTGGATGCTACGCCTGCCTGAGTCGGGTTCACCTTTAGCCACTTGCAGGATTGGTCAGGACCCTCCAAATGTCACTTTCACAGTGGGCTTCTTGTTCTGGTTTCTAGAACTAGAGTTTTGCAGGTCCCCAAGTTAGGACAAGAGGTGTGTGTGTGTGTGTGTGTGTGTGTGTGTGTGTGTGTGTGTGTGTATGTGTGTGTATGGGGTCTGGGGTTCCCTTGAAAATGGTGCCAATATTAGGGGGTAAAAATCCTGCCCCAGTTGTGGTGCACAGAATCCTAGAGACTTACTTGTGTAGTAGAAAGGAGAGGGCAACCCCGAGAAGGAAGGGACCGGCGGATCACTTAGAGCAAAACTCTAGGATCTATGAAGTGGTAACTCTCTGGTCTCCACTGGGCAGGAGGTGGCAGGGCCCAGAGGGCGGGCAGCGGGCCTCCTCGCCATGGCCAGCCGGGCCACCCGCCCGCCCGCGCCGGGCTCCCTCCTTCCCCGGTGGCGCCCCGCCCCGCCCGGCCCGGCCCGCCGCCCTGTCCCCGCCTCCCCCGCTCCCCGGAGCAACAGGTGCCTTCTCGGAGCAGGAAGCTCGGCCGGGCCTCGCCGTCCGCCGCTCAGCTCCTCGTCCAGGACACGCTGCTGCGCCCCGGAGCCGGCGTGCTCCGTGATCCCGTGCCCTGCGCGCCCCGAGTTCTGCCACCTCCGCCCGGGAGCCCGCAGAGCCTCGCCGCACCCGGCCGGCCCCCAGCCCGCAGCCCCGGGTCACCTCGTGCAGCATGGACGCCCCAGAGCAGCAGCCGGACCCCGATGGTGGGGACGGCCTGGGCCGCGAGCCCGGGGGCAGCTCCCAGGACGAGCTGGACTTCTCCATCCTCTTCGACTATGATTATGACTATTTACTCCAAGGTCGGTGGGGCTGTCAACCCCTCTTCCACCCCCACCTGGCCCCCCCAGCCGTGCTGGGCAGGGTCCGGGGAGTGGACACAGGGTCCCACTTAGCTCCAGATGCCGCATTTCCAGGGGAGGGGATGGTGTGTGTGTGTGTGGGCGCCTGTTCCAGGTAGGAGAGAGGAATGGAGGGAAGGTGGCTTGGGCACAGGCCATTGGGGTGGGTGGCCGGGGCCCCTCTTGTCCTGCAGCTGGACAGTGTCCTGTTGCTTGTGACTTCTCCCTGAGAAGCATTGGTAGCCCCGAAGGAAGCAGGGGCGGGGAGGGGGGCGGAAGTGGTTCATTTGTCTTTGGGGAGAGCAGGTGAGAAAGCAAAAGACTGGAGCCTGTGGGGGGAAGGGCGCCCAGGGAGTCTGGTCCCAGGACTGGGGTGAATCCCTCCTGCTGAAACCCAGGAAAGGGTGGTGGGTGTCTCAGGTAGGCAGGAAGGGGCTCAGCTTGGCTTGAGGGACGCCCATTTCTTCCCCGGGGTTAGTTCTGCTATTGGTTCTAATGTGACTACTGGGCCCCTTCCCGGGCCCTTGCCAGCTCTCTCCAGAGCTCTCCTCCCCCTGGTGCTGGCGAGGCTTCTGGAAGGCACAAGACTCCAGCCTAATCTGCTCCTGTGCCTCTTGTGTGGAGAAGGAGAAGGGAAAAGAGGGTTTCCCCGGGCCTCATCTCTGGCTTCACGTGTTTATCAGGAGCCTTTGGCAGACAGAGGCAACAACACCCCCCACCACCACTGTATTTTGCTGGTTAGCAGGTTGTCTTGGAAAAAAAACAAAACCCCAACCAGGCTTCCTGATTTTGACAGCCCAACCCTGGCTGCCCAGCCTCGCCCCGCTGGAGCTGGGGGCAGCATGGTGGTGTGTGCTGGGCGGGCCACATCCGCTCTAGGAGGGAGGGGTTGGCTGGCTGTGGATGTGGGGGGGGGGGCGGCAAACCTGAGGACTCACTGGTTCCCTGAACCAGCCCATGAGCTTTCACTTTCCTTCCATTCCGGCCTCATCGCCCCTGGAGATGAGGGGCTCCTTCACCTGATTCCCCCTCTAGTGGTACCCCACTGGGATCTCCAGAGGCACCTCGAGTTTGGGGTTGGAGCTGGAAATGATTAGCTCTGAGGAGGCTTCTCCAGTTGCATCTGGAGACCATCCTCTGCTTTGAAAGATACAATTAGGAATCTGCAAATCAGCCCTCCAACAGCTGTGCCCTTCCTGTTGGTTAAGATTAAAGTCATATCTTGCAGGGAACTAATTCTTACACCCTCCCAGGTTCACAATCAATCAGGGTTTTATTATTTCTCTCTCCCTTCCCCCTCTCTCTTTTTGAGGGTGTGGGGGGAGATTTCCTGGGAAATAGTTTCCGAGCCAAATCGGAGGGGAGGTGCTTTGTAGAGTTTTTCTTGGCAAGTGGTACATGGTGGATGCCAGATGGGTATCAAAATGACCACAGGGAAGCCCTGGAATCTCATATTTTTTTTCCTTTCACAAAACTAATGTTAGTTTGGACTTACAGAAAAGCTGTGAAGATAATGCAGGGAGTCCCAGAATCCTCAGGACCCAAGACATACTATTGGTCCGTTATGTGAGAGAAGCTCATACTTTAGGCAAGCTCTGACAATGACAGTTTGGAGAGTCACTATCCAGGTTGGGTGCGAGACGCCCATCAGTTGGAATCCGAGTTTTTTTTCTCCCTGGTGGTTGGAGCAATGGGTTTGAGGAAGGAGATTGTGGAGGCCAAGAGGTAGTTTGTACTCTGGATTCTAGGGTACCAAGTGTGGAGGCTAGACTGGGGGTGCTGATCTGGATGGATATGTGTGTGGCTTCAGTCAGTGATTCCTGTCTGTAGAGGGCTCCTGGGGAAGGAGAGACACACCCTGTATTTTGGGCTGGGCAGTTACTGCTCAGTGATAGCCTATCCTGGGAAGAGATGGGCCCCTATGGGCTCTGAGAGACTCAAACCAGAGGTACTAGGTGTGGGCCTGGCTCTGGCTACCCCAGATGTTCCAGATGGGCACCTTGCTTTGCTTCCTGGTGGCAGGACAACCACAGTAGTTGAGGCCAGCCCCTACTTGCCTCTGGGCCTTGTCTGACACACTCTTCTTCTGGGGAGCAGAGCAGCTGTGTGGACAGCTCCCCTGACACCCATGTCTGCATGTGGGTATGGGCTATGAGACCCTCCCTTCTCCCATTGAGAGACTTCATCAGCAGATTGAAGGGGTGTGGCATCACTACAAGACTGGACTGCCATGGATTTATTAGCAGGGTGACCTGCCATGCCAGCTCCCCTCTTTGGAGCTGTTTATTCTCACAGCAAGGAGCTGTGGTCATTGTCCTTTCACCTTAATGAGTTAACCCACTTAGTCCTGAAGATATGTTCCCTATCTGATGCTTGTGTTTTCCACAGTCCTGCTTTTGTCCCTTGAGGTTTGAGGTGAGGTGGGGTTGGGGAGCCAGATTTCACTCATCCAGCTTGGCATGAAGAGCTGGTGGTGCTTGAATTGGAGCTCCATCATATTACAGCCCCCACTGGGACAGAGCACCCCCTAGTTTTCTCTGGCCTATCTGCACTGATAGCTCTGCCCAGGTGCATCATGGGGGTCTGTCCCACCCACCAGGCAGCGCTTTGTGGGGTCCACGGTGTGTGTGTGTGTGTGTGTGTGTGTGTGTGTGTGTGTGTGTGTGTGTGTGTTAAGTGAAGGGGATCTCCATCCATATGTTTTTATTAGGAATGGGGTGGAATTACTCCCAGAGACTTTCAGCCTCAATGGAAATATAGGGATTTATTTTTCAATCTCAAGTAAGTTGACTTGCAGACTTCCAACTAACAAATTATTCAAGTTGAATATTCCTCATTAAATAACCCCCTGGGTTACTGTGTTATTTATTTCCTCAGGGTGGTGCCAGTTTGTTTCATGATATTTAGGATTTCTTTCAGCAGGATTCAGGAGTGTATGTGTGTGTGTGTGTAAAGAACTCTCTGATGTGATGTCATCTGGAGGTCCATTTCTGTGCTCAGAAGCAATGAGTAGGCGGTGAGGAAGAGAATCTCCTGATTTGTAGGTCTGGGTCCCTCAAAGCCATAGAATGGAGCCTTGTTTGCTCTAAATTTTATCTGTGGAACTTGGTTCAGTGATGCCTTCTATTTCTGCTGGAGTCAGTTTTGAAAATCATGTCTTTCTTTCCCCCATCCCTTCTCTCTTGCCAGTTTTGACTGCAGTGAGATGTTGCATACTTGGGGTTGGAGTGTTGACACACGCTCACACCTACTCACACCTTTCAGTGGTGTTGCTCCTGCAAACTTGGTTGTGATGTGCCGGAGAGCACATACTTTTTTGTGGGTCTGGGGTTCCCACACAGCCAGGCTGCAGATCTGTGCTTGGCACGTGAGAGGTGTTAAGGCTCGAACTTACAAACTAAAGCTTGTAACATGTGCGTGGCCACAGAGATACCCGTGGGCCACACCCTGCACTGCTCAGGGAGTGACTGCTGGTAGTGCTTAGGGGAACGTCTATGTGGATTGGCCACATGCAAGCATCTTAACTCCTGTACTATCTCTATGACCTACAAATGATTTATTTTATTATTATCATTATTATTATTTTGTTTTTGGCTTTTGGGTCACATCTGGCAGCGCTCAGAGGTTACTCCCAGCTCTGCACTCAGCAATCAGTTCTGGCAGGCTCGAGAGACCCTATGGAATGCTGGGGCTCAAACCTAGGTCAGATAGTGGTGTTGGTGTATAGTGGTGAGCTTAGCTGCCTTCCAAACCTTAGCCAGCCATGTGCAAAGCAAATATACTTCCCAGTGTGCTATTGCTCCAGGCCCCTAGTTTAAAGAAATTATCTATTAATCCATCTAGGTTTTCAAATTTGTTTGCCTAAAGGCATGTGTGGAACAGGGGCTGAAGTAATATCATAGCGATAGAGCATTTGCCTTACATGTGGACAACACAGGACAGACCCAAATTTGATTCTCAGCACATCCCAGATGGTCTCCTGAGCCTGCCAGGAGCAGTTTCTGAGAGCAGAGTCAGGAATAACCCCTGCACACCACCAAGTGTGACCCAAAAACCAAAAACCAAAAAAATTGTGTGGGGACAAGACTGGGGTGCTGTGCATGGCTGTGACCCACAGGGTCTGGACAGGTTTGTGAATGTTCTCGACAAGAGTAGAAGTTGTCTTCTCTTGGGTTTGCTGGTGACTCCATTGCAGTTTTATTTCTTCCAACTGGTAGTGCATTAAGGGAGATGGGTACATTCTGGGTCTCCCAAGTTACCCCCAGACTTCATCTGGAGCTAAGTCAATGCAGAGGAGATGGCTGATCACCTCTTATGTAAGGAAACAACCTCTCAGTTATTGCTTATAGAGTCTGAATTTTAAGAGGAATCCCTACATTGGGGGGGGGCACAGCCCTTCGAAAGCTGATGGAAACCGAATACATTGCAGTGTTCCTCCTACATGTCTCCCCACTGTGCCCTTCCCACTGGTGTCCCTGTCATCCCCACTCATAATTCAAGCTATTTCCAGAAAAGAGAGATAGACCCTGTGACCCATCCCAGGTGTCCCTACACCTCCCTCAGGAACACCTGCTCCCCACCCTTGCCCTAGCCCCCCTTTCAGCACCCTCCCTGAATGCTGGCTCTGAGCCAGTCCCTGGGGGTTACCGAGACATGTTCACCTCGGTGCTGGCCCAACCCCTAGGCCGGTGTGAGATGGAAGTGTGATAAACAGGCAGAGACAAACGGAGCAGGGATAGAGCATGAGGGGTTTTTTTTGGGTGCCTACTAAAAATAGCATTCCAGCCTGAGCAGGCGATTTCACATGTGACATTCAGAGCCTCGGCCGTGTGTACTGAGTTAGGGACAGGCCTTAATGAGCTTTGTGCAAACAGAGTTAGAATCTCAAGTTGTGGCTGGAGTAATGACAGTCAGACCTGTCGGCAAGGCAAAGGGCCTGGGGACAGCGTGGCCTTCATTGAGCCTTGTTGTCACATTCTTGTCTGCCCGGCCTCCAGACCCCAGGCTGCAAGTCTAATAAGAAAGAGTCTTTTAGAATCCGAAATCAGGGGGTAGGCTAGGGACTTGCTAAAGGACTAGAGCACATGTTTTGCATGTAGGAGGTCCTGGTTTAATTGCTGGCATGACCAGGAGTGACTTCTAAACATCAAGCTAGAAGCAGCCCCTAGCTCCAGGCCGGGTGTACCCTCCATCCCCCAAAATAAACACCTAAACTTGAAGAAAGGGTGATTTGGGTTGGCTTGTGCAATCTTCCACCTTTGTGTGGTGGGTGATAGGGTTGATGCATCTAAGTAAGATGCAGCTTGGGTGGCCGGCAGCTCTCCCTCCTAGATGCATATTAGTTAGAACCTTCCAGACACACTCGGCCAGTGAAGTCAGACTCTTGGCTCATGGAACTTTGCTGAGAGCCAGGCAGGATTGGCTTTGAACCCTTACACTTGGGGACCCCCCAACCCCCAGTTCTTCAGCATTATTCATAGCTGTGAGAACAGTGAGCTTGAGACATTTGCTGACTCCAGCTTTCCCAGGCTTCCCACGAGGCAGTGTGGGGAGAGTTCACCCCTTTCCTTTGGTACTCATGTAATCACCATGTAATCTACAAATGTCCGCTGGAATTTGCCTCATTGTAAAAGATGCAGGAAAGAAAATGGGGAAGGACAAGGAAGACACAGGCCCTCTGCTCTTTTCAGAGCTCCCTGTATCTCTGTGTCACCCCTACCACCTGGG